>NC_050193.1:14926074-15113574 GCF_008315115.2 Sander lucioperca | reverse complement strand
TTCAAGTAATTATTTTGTGCAACATTATAAAGATAGAAGGCTATATTCTATATTTATTGTTGATTTTAATATGGGTTATTTTTTGACTTTCGAAGAATGTCAAAAATGATGATCTATTGATACATGAATGGCAGCCATGTGATCATGCTGAGAATAAAGGGATTGTGATTACTGTATCTCTTCATAAGAAAATACAGTACTTTCTAATAGTGTCAGACCTGTTCATGGCCTGTGACAGCAGTTAATACAGTATGTTATCCCTCTCAATAGTGTATTTACATTCAATTAGGAAAGAAAGCAGGAGACACTACAGTCTGTCTGGCTTCACGCTCCGTTCGATTTCAGTTTCAGCGCTGTGCCAGCGCTGTGAAAGAATTCTGGCACAAGACGATTTTACGTGGTCCAGCTTACACCTCCACCCTTATCCTCTCTCATTCACTCCATCGCTCTCTCTCATTCACTGCATCCCTTTCACCATCTTTCATTCACTCCATCTCCATCCTTCGTTTTCTGTCTGTCAGAGCCACAGCCATCCGGCTGTCTCTTTGTCTTTTTCCTTCCATCCCACTCTCTCTGTGTCTGATTCTTTTATCACTTTTAATTCCATTTCCCTCCTCTCTTTATCACTGTCTCCTTTGTACTATCAGTCTGTCTCTAATGCTTCATTTTATTACACTTGTGTTTTTTGTCAGCATTGCCTTGATTCACACACACAGTTGCAAACTTCCAGACCTGGGAGCTGCCCAGTGTGTGTACAGTGCCTTGCCTGTTGGCACCTTGATGGAACTTGTTAAGAGTTGAGACTGTGAAGTAAAGTCCGTCTGTTTCTTCGAATGTGCTGGTGGAATCAAACTAGAGATGTTCCGATACCGATACCAGTATTGGTATGGGCTCCGATACTGCCTAAAACGCTGGTATCGGTAAGTACTGGAGTTTATGCACCGATCCGATACCACGTAATAAAGCCCTAAAGAAAATCTAGGTTAAAGTAGTTTATTTACGTTCTTTTTCCGTTATAACTGACTGTCAAACGGGATAATAAAAGAAAGTTCATTGTTTGTGTTTGTTCATGTTTCTCAAAGAGTTTAACCTGAGCCAGCCGACAGCAAAGATAGAAATAATATCGCATCCATACAGGGATAGTAATATACAGTTGTTAAAACATAATAAAATATATGACACACTGGTATCGGATCGGTACTCCGTATTGGCCGATACGCAAGTTCAGGTATCAGAATCAGTATCGGGAAGCAAAAAATGGTATCGGACCATCTCTAAATCAAACTTGCAACCTCAGCCAAATGTGACAAACAGGGATCGATCATCATCATGTTAATGATGGTGTAAGTACAGTATGGCTGAGTATTGGTTTCATTTTTTTCATACAATGTCTAAACACTGCCTCAAATTCAGTAACAAATTATTACTCTCATTGTCCAATATCTATTACTCATTGAATATGATCACCACTAATGGGCAATATTCAAATAATGTGCAACAACCCACACTGCATATCACACTGTATATAAAACCATACTTATTTTTTTCATGTTTTCTTATAGTGTCTCAACTGTGCACCTTACCCCCCCCCCTTTTTTTTTTTTGCACTACTTATTTTATTTCATGTTGTTATATTTTTTACATATACGTTGGCACTGGGAAAGGAATTGCTTTTAATCTCATTGTACATGTGTATAGTGACAATAAAAGGCATTCTATTCTACTTACATTGTAGTTAGGATATAGAAAAACTATATCTTACCTTTTAAAAAATGTAAATACTGTATGGATCTCTATAAAAACATTTCTTTATCAAACAGTAGAAGCCAATTCTTAAATCTTAAAACACAAGCAGCTGTACAGAAAAAAATACTAAATTATGTTTTAAGGCATTAAAAACTGACCACACCATGAGCCAGCTCAGCTGCAGCTAATAATTAATGTAATTATTGATTAAACTTATGCTTAGGTTTTGGTCATTGGGTTAGCATTGGGCGAGAAAAGAAGCAAGCTTGTGATCTAGAGGTTGTTGGTTCAATCCCTCAGACCGGCAGGATAAATCATCACCACCACCACCACTGAGGTGCCCTTGAGCAAGGCCCTTAACCCAAACTGCTCAATGGAGCGGCTCAGTGGCCAGCAGGTCAGACTGTGGTTGTACTGGACAGCTTCTAGATGAGAATGTGTAACTGTGTGAATGTGATCAGTTACTTGAAAAAAAGAGAGAGCCTTGCTCTCAGTGAAATCCCCCCGCTAAATAAATAAAAGGTGAAAAAATATTAATCAAACACACTAATCAAAGTGTTGGACAGATTAACATTTTGACCTGATGATATCGCTACATGAAAAGTCAAGGGATCGCCAACGTAATTTGGATCTATCCTCTGGGTACCATGATATTTGTACAAAATATCACCATCAACCATCCAACAGTTGGTAAGATATTTAAGTCTGAACCAAAACGGTGGACCAACCTCATGGGGATGTCTTGAAATTGCTTGCTTTGTCCAACCAACTGCCTAAAACCTAAAGATACTACTACACTAGAAAGGTACTACAGACACATCTATGTCTCACATATGTTAAGTATCCACTCCTACTTGTACAGAAAGAAAGCTGAAAATCAGCATTTCTAAGAAAAAAGTCATTTACATTGGTAATCTTTCAACCAACAATGGTTGCCTGTTCTTTTTCTGTGTGTGTGTGTGTGTGTGTGTGTGTGTGTGTGTGTGTGTGTGTGTGTGTGTGTGTGTGTAGGGCCCTTAGATTCCTCTCAAAGCCAAAGTACATCTACCTCCACAATATGACCTGAACAGGCAACTGCTGATGTCCATGTCCAGCCAACACACACACACACACACACACACACACACACACACACACACACACACACACACACACACACACACACACACACACACACACACACACACACACACACACACTCTCCCCTGCCCTCCTCCCTCACTCCCACCACCCTTCACTGCCACTTTCTCTCTCTTAACTCCCCCGCAAACAATACCTGCTGTTTTGGTCCAGACAGCAAGAAAAATTAATAACTGAGGGTAGGAAAGAATATTTTAGAGAATCAGAAAGCTTTTCACTGCATTTCATTTGCCCAAGAGTACAATCATCATCCTCAACATGCAGTTTTATCTAATCTACTGATTTAGTCCTTAATTCAGAGAGAGAGAGAGAGATGTGGTATGAAGAGGATGAGTTAGAGAGTGTGGGAGAGAGAGGACAGAGAGGTGAGAGTGAAGAGCTGCAGATACTGACACGAGAGTCGATGAGACTAACGGGTTTGAATACCAAATAATGAACTAAATACAAGTTCACCAAGACACCAACCAATAATTGAGGGGTGGGTTGCTCAATCTCAATCTCCATGTGTCTTGCTGAGGACACTTCAACACATGGAGTTTGAGACTGAGCAACCCACCCCTCAATTATTGAAAAACCTGCTCTACCACTGCCGCCCCATTTTATTTTACTCAGAAGCATTAGTCGCTGCAGAAGCTATTCACACTCATTAAAACAAAGTCCCATTTTAGGTGGATATTTCATTTATTTGTTATTAATGTATTTAACATGATCGTTGAAGGTGCAATATGTAGCTAAATATAATAATAATAATAATAATAATAATAATAATAATAATAATAATAATTATAATAATAATAATAATAATAATTATAATAATAATATCTGGCAGGAAAGATTATTATTAAGAAAATCGTTCAGCCCTAGCGGATACACTGTGAAAGCTGCCTGATGGAGTGTGCGAAAAGATGAAAAACCTTGTGAGGTGGCAAAGTTTTGTTCAGCATCATTTATGCTGTTTCACACCATACAGTATGTTCGCTTATTTTTTTATCTCTGTAGCCATCATTTTGCAATTATAATGAAATGGTGAAATGTTTTTTTTTTTTCTTCATCCTTTTATCTTTTTGATAAAAAAAAGTACACAACAGGACACACAGTATTGCGATAACTTGTAGTTACAGTAGGGGAGAGCGGGGTATGTTGTCACACTTTTCACACTGTCTAACATTTACTGAGTACCATACATCAAAATGGTATAAATCTCATACCAAATGAAAGAAGGAAGTCTTGGGCACATATGTTGTATTCATAACATCTTCATATCTTATCTCATTACGGAGTTGTAGACTGTTGAATAGCGAGTGTGCACTTGTGACAATTTGCCCCATCGGCGGGTAAGTTGTCACACTAGGGTGGGTAAGTTGTCACACTAGATTATCTAAAAATAAGAACACAACTACTTAATTGTGATATTGATTTTAATTTTTAGACTCAAACCAGAACTGGAAATATAAATATTTGTGCCTGGAGAATCTGGAAAAACAATTATTTCAATCCAAACAATGCACATTTCAATCAAAGCACATTAAGTGGCAAGACCACTTTACTTTGAACTTCAAACTCAAACGTTCTATGGCTTGCACATAGATCCTGATAACTGAATGGAATGCTGCAGATAACTTGCTTAACTTAACATGTTTCACCTCTGAACAGAACAGATGCCCTGTATCTGACTAATCAGACTCATCTCCAGAGTCACAATTCTGGCACACATAAATTGCCTGGCCTGAGGTGCAAGCATCATGGGCCCAATTGTTGCATTTTACCCAGGTCTCCTTTGGATGACTGTTTGAAAATGGCTCTACACAGACGAGGCAGAAGCACTCTTCATCATCTGATGATGACTCTTGCATGATTTTTCTTCTTTTAGCTGCCTTGTTTTTCGTAGGTCCAGATGCTTCCCTTTCTTTTGAAACAGCTTTTTGCTAGATTGAGGCTTATTCTTTTCTGTTTCTAGTTGCTGCTTCACTGGCGTGTCAGTAAGTATTGCTGATTTGCGTCATTTTCTTCCTTTGCTGGCTGGTTTTCGGGGGCCAGCTTTTGGATATGGCCGGATGTCCTCTGGAGTTGGTAGCCCACTGTCAGCAATAGCATTGCTGGGTAAGGGTGAGCTGGTGATAGCAGAAGCATAACTGGGCGTGCTAGGCAGTGCAGAGTTGGTGCTGGAGCCTGGCAGGGCAGGGTTGGTGCTGGGGCCTGGCATGGAAGGGTTGGTGCTGGAGCCTTGCAAGGCAGGGTTGGTGCTGGGGCCTGGCAGCACAGGGTTCTGAATGGGGCGATCGGTGACGTAGGATGGTGCAAACTCGGTTTCCATAAATATATCTCTATTGTAAGGTTGAACCCCAGCCACCCTAAAGCCAGCCTGAATGTTTAAGGGGCTTGCAGCCAGAGGATAGGCAATTGCCACAATCCCAGGAATGTCATAAATCGACATTGTCTTCCCAGGGTTGTTCCTCATCCAGGCATCACATGTGCTGTTGATGTGCCTCTTTAGTGGCCCGTAGACAGACCTGTCTAATGGTTGGAGCCGATGTGAGCAGTGGGGTGGGAATGACAGCATGATTATGCCATTTTCTTTGGCATAATTGAGTCCATCAATGGAAAGATGAGACTCGTGGTTGTCCAAAAGGAGTAAACAGGGCTTCTCCTTTGAGCACTTTGTTTGTTCACTGAAATGTTTCAGGAAGTCAACAAAGTGTGTGTGTGTCTTTCATCCATCCGGAGGAATTTGCCCCTCCTTTGCTGCCAGGTGGCCCATTGATCAGGAAATGATCGCGGAAGTTGACACGGGGTAAAATAAAGTATGGAGGTATACTATTCCCTGTGGCTGAGACGGCACAGGCCAGTGTGACAAGGGTTCCCCTTTCAGCTGAGGTCAGTGACCCTATTTGTTTGAATCCACGTCTGGCCACCACTTTGTCTGGTTTATGTACAGTGGTGACCCCAGTTTCATCAACATTCCAAATGTCTCCTGGTCCAAACTCATATTTGCGTAACACAATCTCTAAGTTGTCAAAGAAAGCATTAACATTCTCTCTGTTGAAGCTACTTGCCCTGGCAAGGCTAGTTGCCTCTGGCTTTCTCAGTGACAGCGTTGTATGCTGCTTTAAGAAGCCTGTAAACCAGTCTTTGCTAGCCTTTTCTTTTTCTGCCCACAAAGGCGCAAAATTCAGCTGGTGTGCCACAGCAAACTGGTAGGCAAGCTTTCTGACCTCACTTGGTGACAGACCAAAATAAATGTCAGCTGACCTAGTAATATATGCAACAAGCTGCTTTTCCAAATCAGGTGAAAAAATCTTCCGTGGCGTTGTATAACCAACCATTGTTGTTGGTATGGCTGTCTGACTTTCAATTTCTGCTCTGGTAATCTTTTGACAATACCAAGTCAGAGTACGGTAATTTATGTCAAAATCCTTTGCTGTACTTCTGATGGATTTGTTCTGCAACTTTACCTTTACCTGCCTGACTGCCTTTAACATTATGTCAGGTGGTGTACTGCCATGCTCTGTCTTTCGTTGATAATTTCGAACCATCTTCCTTCCTTCCTGTCTTTCCTTCCTTAATTCCTGCCTTTCCTTCCTTCCTTCCTTCCTTCTTTCAAACACCTTATTGCAATTAGAAATAAATTACAATATCACAATTTATCATGTTTTTTGAGCATGTTCTATGTGTTTTTTTGTACAGGGGCAAGTTGTCACATGTGACGACTTTCCCCAAAGTCATTGAGACAACTTGCCCCATACTGACATGTGTGCTAATGTTGGCTAAATCTCAAGTTTAGCTCAACATATCACTTTAGCTAAAGTATCAAAAGACACGTTACTGTCTCCTCTATTTTGTGCAAATTAATCATTTTAAACATTCATACCTAACAAAGTTGTATTGCATAAAATGTAAAGTGCAATTTTTTTACTTTTTAAGCAGAAAAATAAGAAAATTGTGCTAACCTCAGATTAGAGTGATCTTGACCACATGTGAACAGGAAGTTGACTATAGAAGAAGAAGTCACATAAAGTGGCTATTTGATTTTTGAGATAGAGCCTCTAGTGTTGGAGTTATGAACAGTGTGACAACTTACCCATGTGACAACTTACCCCGCTCTCCCCTACCTGTATTACTGTAGGAAAAACTGCAGACAGTAAAACCATAATAACTAACTATAGCTACAAAACAGGATTAGGATTATTTTAATAATCAACGACTGACAGTTACAATTGTAACTCCATGGCAGTGTGTGTGTGTGTGTGTGTGTGTGTGTGTGTGTGTGTACAGTTATTCTGAATCTGATTGTGTTAGGAGAGGGAGAAAATTAACAAAGCATACATATGTGTATATGTGTGTGTGTGTGTGTGTGTGTGTTTGTTTTTTTGAGGGCAAGGCAGGACAAAGTCTACCACAACTCGCTCAATGCTTGGCAACAGACCAGTGCTGCCTGGCTGCCTGTTATCCTTTTTACATGTGCAGACAGTCACACATAACTATGCATATACACAAAATAATAAACACATATAGACAATATCTTGTTCTGTATGCTCCTCTGTCATTCTAAAACATAAATGGTGTAACAGGAAATACACCATCATGGTTATACAGGTATATTAATCTATGAAGAAGAAATAAAAGATGATGATGTCAAATTGAAGATGCAGTGGGTGGATGGTATTTAAACAATACACCCTCTCTGACTCCTACTTTCTCATAAAAAGCATAATGTCTCGAACTCAACAATATTATATTCGTAAACTGATTGACAGGAAACAAAAAAAGGAAAATAGTGAGGGGTGAGCAGGGTTGGGAGACAGCCTGTTGGAGTTAAAGTGGAAGTGGGACAGATGTCAGGTGAGAGAGAAAAAGCAAGAGATGTGAAGGGAGAGTGACGCAAAACTAGAAAGTCAAAAAAAAGAAAGAGACAAAGATGGAGGGAGGCAGATAAAGAGTTCTGGGATCACTGCACTCCTGTCGGCTCGTGTGCCTGTTGCTAGGTTACCATCCATAGATTAATGGGTTAAAGTATCTCAGGAGCAACAGTGACATAGTTAGCTGGTCTCCATCAGTCAACTATCAATAACACACACACACACACACACACGCTATGATGAAAACTGTATTTATCCCCACTTAGATTTCCTGTGAACTGAACAGAACCACTGTGTTAGGTCTGACAAATACATTGTTTTTACTGCCAGAATTGCTTGTAAGTTAAACGCTGTGCCGTAAACAAGATCAAATTACCACTAAACAAACCTTCCAATAACATTTTGTTAAACTTCAAAAACCTGATTGTTCTAACTGTGTTTTGGACATGCATTATATGGTCTACATAAAAACGGCTGCTCATTTTTGTCCAGATCCAGTGCTACATTTGTGTTTTATGTAGTTTGTTATAAAAAGACAGATCCACTACAGATGCTAAAGACGCTCAATGGTGTTTTAAGCCCCCAACGGCTCCTTCCAGGCAACGCTGTGACCGTTGACTTCAAGGCACCTAACCATAACCATAACCATAACCATAACCATTGCCTAATCCTAGTGCTGCCTGGAAGGAGACGTAGGGGTCTTAAAACACTGATAAATGTTAAAGATAGGCAGCACCTTCGTAAACTTGTATAAGTTGCGACTGTATATCCATCTTGGTGAAAATAGATTTCAAATTCAACACCAGTATTCAGTCTGTGAACTATTTTTCCGCCAAGAAACTGAATGACCTTTTGCCCAAGAAATTATATCACTGTACATTTTCAAACCCACAACAGCAGCACAGCAGCATCTCTCCCCCAGCAGTTAGTAATCCAGGTGGGCCATCCCACCTACACACCGTGATTCACGTTTTAGACATTTAGCTCATTGCGTCAAATTGCCCTGCAAACAACAAATACAGAGTGGGGCAAAGGTCCTGTGACAGTGATCATAGAGGAGACAAGTGGTGGCAAAGTGAATAATTAAAGAATGAACTAGCAGAGAACTACTAGAGAGAACATATGATGTTATTGTGGTGAGAGCAATGTGGGTGGAATGGAGTTAGAAACACACCTTTGGCTTCTTTACTGAGAGTGCAGTAGTGCAGTATATTTACACTAAAATACAGTGTTTCTACCTCTGTCACAATATTATCGCACAAAGCTAAACAATAATAAAAATAAATAATTGTAAAAAGTAAGCTTTTTCAAAATTATATAGAAGGGTATGAACAGTATTACAAGATACAAGATGATGGTGCAACATCTGTCCAACCTAACCACTGATATAGCTTAGTCAGTGCAGGCTGAGAACCTAAATGACTGAGCATGTCTTTTTTGAGTGCCTTTCAAAGTTACTCTACTATTACTCTTCCAGAAATGATGCAAAGTAGAGTTTTCTTTTCTGCAACCCATCTGGTTAGGGTATGGTTATGTTTAGGCAACTGAAACTACTTGGTTTCAGTCATGTAAAGATCACTGTCAAAATTAAAAGAAACAATGGAAAGAGAGGACAGTCAACATTTGCAAACTTGCAAGAGGTTGCATGTCAGAAAAGAAAAGCTCATTTTAAGGATTTTGTCTAGTGAGGAAAGCCTATGATTGCTATAGGTTAAGTTTCATAGTGTTTGCTGAAGATGGCACATAATTAGGTCTTGGCTTTCTATCTCCTTGTTTTTTGTTGGTCATGCATGGCTCTAAGGGTGGCAAAGTCAGTCTGTCAGTTTGTTGGTTGCTACATCATAAGGTCCACCTGTTTTTTGTGACATGCCTCATCAACTATTCCACGGATTTCCATTAAATGTGGTACAGACATTCATGTTTCCCTCAGGATTAATTGTAATCACTTTGGTGATCCCTTCACTTTCAGAATCAGAAATAGAAAAGTATCAAAGTCAGTGGGGGTCCGGGGCCTTGGTAATAAGGCTGATTGCAGAAGGGAAGAAACAGTTTTTGTGGCGTGATTTTTTGGTCCTGATGGACCGCAATCTCCTGCCAGAGGTCAGGGGTTCAAACAGTTTGTGTCCGGGCTGAGAGGGATCAGCTACAATTTTTGCTGGCCGCCTCAGCGTCCTGGAGGCGTACAGGTCCTGGAGAGACGGCAGATTGCAGCCAATCACCCTCTCAGCAGACCTATTTATCAGCTCAAATTTATAATTTGTCCAGTACTTTGTGCTCAAATATTTGCAAACCTAATGGCATTCCAATTGGCCTCGGCTTAACTTTGTGTTTAGTGCTAATTAGTATGTATGAGCATCAATACATTTTACACAAAGATAATGAACATGGTAACAATTTTACCTGCTAAACATCATAATGTTAGCTTTGTCATTGTTAGTATTTAGCTCAAAACACTGTGCCTTAGTACAGCCGCACAGCTGCAGGCTTGGCTGGAGACCTTTTTCAAATTTGATAGAACATAGTTGTGATAATATCTTCCCTTCGAACTAGTGAAGTGATAATTTACATTTTGCTTACTTATAAATTAGTAGTATAAGTAATTAGTAGCTGGTGTACACTGTGTGTGTGTGTGTGTGTGTGTGTGTGTGTGTGTGTGTGTGTGTGTGTGTGATGCCGGACAAGCTTGACCCACATTGGCTCTTATCCATCAGGATATGTCTCCAAGGTGTCACCATGGCAACGGGTGTACTATTGCCGCAAATGTTAGCAGCAAGGACAACCAAGCCATAAAGGAGATAGTGTGTCAATCTGTAACTGAAAATAAGCACAAGCACACAAACACAACCAAACACACATTCTGAGTGATCAGAGTCTTAGCAAAAAGGAGCTGGCCCTCACTGACAAGTAAAATTAGACTTGGTCTCTCTCACACACACACACACACCTGTGGTGTAACAAATACACACACAGACCTATCAGATAGCCACCACTGACGGCTGATAAACAGACAAAACTCCTGTTTCAAAGTTGGCTTCTCTCACTCACTTTTCTATATAGGTTAACCGAACAAGGCATACACATATATACCTCTTAATCTATATCTCTCACATTAGATTCTCAAACATGCTCACACACTGACAGATGACAGATACACACACACACACACACACACACACACACACACACACACACACAAACAGCTCTTTAACACCCTCCACAATAAACTGAGAAGAGGAAACGGCTATGGGAGGAAACACTGCATGTAACTGTAGAATGACTATTAGAAAAAATACTATAAACAAGCCACAATAGAGCCTCAGTTTACATGCATATATAGTTGAAATTGCAACAACAATGTATTGCATGAATGAATTAAATATGGTTCGACTCCACTTCTTGAATTACTCTTTTTAAATTAGGCCATGTCATGCATCACATTCACATTTACGCTGTACACAATCGGCTAACTGCTCTAATCTGTAGCTTCAGATGGGTGCGGCAGTAGAGGAAAATTCTAAATTAATTTCCTACACAGCAGAGTCTCCTCCTCTAGTAATAATCAGAATGAGTCTTCCCACATAGAACATAAGATTCATATTATGTTGTTGTGTACCTTGAGCACAAGCTGTTTATGATGCTAATTTGTTGTGTCTGAAAAGCACCAGGGGAACGAAGGAAAAATCAATGCACTATAATGCTGCAATATTTTTGGCTCCATCAATAAACCGACTGAGGCTCACTATCAGAGTGGTTATATGCACTACACTGGCATGGCATGAAAGACTGCACAATAGTGTTATATAACATGAACCATTGAAAATGCTGAAAATAAAGTCCTTGAACATCTGTTTGGAGCAGGTCAATGCTTCACTGAAAATAATCAGAAGACAGATTTAAAGAACTCACAGGATGCATCGACAACTATACTGTTAATAGTTCCCTTGTGTTGCTTTTATGTATTGTATGTGTTCTAACAATAGATGGACGTAGCATCAGTGATGTCACCCATTGTTTTGCGAACTGCCGTTTTAAAGCAGGGAGTTTGCATTTTGACCGTCGCCATCTTGATATGTTGGAGCCAGAAGTGACCATATTTGGACAAGGGGGCGGAGCTGGGGAGGATGACGCAACTAAGACAGTGTTGTATGTGGTTTTAATGGAGCCACGCTAAGCTAAATGCTAAAGAGGTTACCGAACGCTGAACAAGACATTTTTAGGTGACCAAAATGTTCCATTTAACTTTGATGAAATGAAAACACACAGTGAGAGGGTCAACGTTTTAAGATGAAAACATGGACAACACCCAAAACAAGTTCACTGCTATTTCAAAATGACTTGAAACTAGCAATTGAGACAATAAACTCGCCCCCTGCTGGAAATAAGATGCAGGTTTAAGGCACTTAGCATTGGCTTCACTTTTCAGGACCGTAAGTTACTGCTTGGTTCTAAGATGTGAAATTGTTTTCACGTGAAACTGATTATGCTGCCGTCTTGACCAGGACTCCTTGGAAGAAGAGATCCTGTATCTCAATGGGATCTTTCTGGCTAAATGAAGGTTAAAAAATATTAACAAAAAAACAACATTTTGAAAGGTTTTCTGCTATAGTGAGGATTTGCTTGACACAGGTTTTTGAAACCCAATACTGAAGCTGGTATTTTAAGCCATGCTTGCAGAATGACTATTATTTCTGGTGGTCGTTCGGTCTAACAACTATTGCATGGAATGCCATGAAAGTTTGTACAGACGTCTATGCTCCCCAGATGTTGAATGCTACTGACTTAGGTGACATTTCCTCTAGCCACACAATGAGGTTGATATATGTGGTTTTTAGGGAAATCTATGCACAACTATTGGATGGAGTCCCATGTCAATTTTTGTACTAACATTCTTGTCCTCCTCAGGATGAATTGTGATCACTTTAGGGCTGTCAAAATCACTGACCCCCTGGCAAAGTGCCATGGACCCCGGACTCCACTTTGAGAATCACTGTGGTATGTGCTTTGCTGACTTACTATAGTTGAGACAAATGATGAACTTCAAACAACTGAGTGTTGGATCATTTGAATTGAAATCTCCTTACATAATCTTCATAATGTATATGTTTTGAAAATAAGACATCAAAAAAGTAAATCCAATTTTCCAAAATTTCTGATTTCAGTAGTAGTATACATGTCAGGAGAAAGCTAATTATTTAAAAAGAAAACATTTTAAAATACAATATAAAAATGTTCTGCCGTTTGAACCACAGGCCACGTGATTGAGAACCACACAGTTTCACATCTTTATTCTCCGACCAGTGCTTTCTGTTATCTCAATAAACACCTCTGTTTGCCGCTGTCGCTTTTTAATCTTTTTCCTTTTTTCTGGCGCTTTTCAATGTTCTCCCTTCACACCTACACACTCAGCCCCACCTCCTATTCCATCCCCCTCTCCACTCCCCCATCCATCTATCCATCCATCCATCCCATTTGGTGGAACTCTCAGTGGATCACTTGGGCTATTTATAAAAGCATCAAAGCCCACAGCTTCCAACACACAGCCACTAGAGAGAAAGAGGGGGAGATAGAGAGTGAGATGGCGGGAGAAGTGGGGAGCTGGAGAAATGGTGGAAGGAGGAGAGAGGGAGAGAGGGGGAGCTAAGACAAACACGGAGGGAGAAAGAGAGGGAGAAATATTGAGGAAGAACGATGAAGGGTAAGAAAAGGGAATAATGGGACGAAAGCTGCAGAGAAATGGGGGAAAGAACAGAAGATGAGGAAGAGAAAGAGAAAACAGAGGGAGTGAGATAGAAAGGAGAGAGCAATAGGTCAAAAGAAATCGGGGAAACAAAGAGCACAGAGGAGGTGGAAAAATGAAAGACTGGATGACAGAATCAGATATGTTTTTATCCATTTCCCTTTGCCTCAGGATCTCAATGATACACCTCAACATCAGCTGTGTGTGTGTGTGTGTGTGTGTGTGTGTGTGTGTGTGTGTGTGTGTGTGTGTGTGTGTGAGTTTTTCTGTTTGATGTGTTTGTGCATGAATAGCCGTTTTGTTTTTGTGCATGCATTTGTGTGATCTGTGGGTGTGTGTGTGTGCATGCATGCGCACGTGCATGTGTGTGTTTGTGTGTGTAGGAGGCAGATTTGGATCCGGCGACCTCCCACCCACACAGGTTGCAGTTGCAGTAGCACCTGAGCTGTGTTTGCACCGCCAGTGTTTGCAAATGTTCACTAACTCATTTGAACCTGAATAGGCTCATGAAAAGGCGGAAAACGTATTATGTGAATCCAGAGGAACTGTGGGCACCGTGCCAAACAGCAGCTTGATGGTTGCTGATGAAAGAGACGCCCGATTAAACCAAAACACAAAAGACACCATGAGTCAAAAGGAAGCTTAAATAGTGCCTTTTTATAAATATATACATTCTTGCCTTTTAAAGATTGCTAATAGCTGCAGCAAACAACACCTTTATGGGCTTGTTTAAGGTGTAATCTACACTCCATGGCTACACCATTTTATCTCTCCCTATTCCTCTCTATCTCTTGTCTCTATGTTCTACCTCTTCTTCCCTGTCCATTATCTCCTCTGCCTGGCAGAAACATCTCACCCACCACCTCTCTGCCTGAGTGTCATTCCAGCATACCTTTCTCATTAATTTTCAACCATCTGCCTTGTTTAATTTATTCTATTTTTTATATATATATATGTAATTGTCCTCTGACTGCAGGAACATACCACTTGAGTTCTGTGCAACTCTCTTGAACAAACATGATCTGAATTCTTTAAATTCAAACAGACCGCAAAAAAATGTACAGCAATTTGTCTTGATGGCATCATCAGCAACAGCACAGCATGATATCGTATGCAAAAGCAGACCTCATATATACACGATAAAAGGATTATATTTAGGATGCTGGATAGAATGGTGGATTGAATACATTATGGAGAATTTTACAGAGCGTGCATCTCTTCTATTTCTGCCCTAATTTACCCTTCCTCAAACCTTTTCTTTAATTCCTCTTTTTTCAAGCCTAGCCTTCTCTTTTTTCCCTGTATTCTGTTACTGTAGACTGTACTGTATGTTCTCTGTATATTAGGTTTCCTATTACATTCTGTTACATTACAAGACCACAGTGAAAACAGCACTTTTTTGTTACTGCTCTCTGAGGACATGGAACATGCTTTTCATCCTTCTGTTTTTCCCTGCGCTTGCTATGCGCTACGAACTTTCACATGTAATCCTCTCCTTCCTACACCCTTCCCACTCACTTTCTCCCCCTTCTGTCTCTCCCTCTTCCCTCTATGAATTCCACCCCCACTTTATCTTCCTTTGCCTCTCCCTCCTCTCCTTCTCATCTCGCCATCCTTCTTTTCCATATTTGCAAGCATCTAACATTGTTTTCTCCATCTAATTCTCCCTTCCCCTCCTTATTGCCCTATTTGCTACATTTCTTACACTCAGCCCCCCCTCCATCCCTCAAGCTCTCTGAAGGGATAATTTGTCAATTATCCCAAGTCTGTGAGGAGACAGCGGAGGACACTCGACAGCCTGTTACACACTGAAACCCACACACACACATACACACACAACACACACACACACACACACACACACAACCACAGAGTTCTGCACAAACAGCCATTAAGGAAATAAGAGCTCACCAGCTCATTTAATTGAACATGAAGCACATGCACTGCACAGTGTGCACACACACACACACACACACACACACACAGACACACACACACACACACACACACACACACACACAAACTCCCAACACAAAGAAGTATAAAATATTCTCAAAACACACACATACAAGCTGCTACCCTTTGAGTACTGCCCTCTTTCTGGTGTATGGAAAACTAAACTGCAGAATCTCACGGAGACATTATCATTTATTGTTTACAGCTACAGCAACACTGAGGCAGTGAGCTGCTCTGACCAGCAACACTGTATATAGAGTTACACAATATGCAAAACCCAGCCAGCCTCACTGCTTGCATTCACAGTAAAACACTACCCAAACAGCTGGGTTTTTCGTCCAAAATCTGAATTACTAGCATCTAAAACTCACCCCCTGCAGATGTGGCTAAATTTGGAGTTACATTTTGTCCGTCATAAAGAATTGTGGCTGTTGTCAGCTTAGATTTGATAGATATTGGGCATACAGATGGACAGTAGAGTAGTCAATTATGCTACAAGTTTCTTTGGACACCTTTTTTCCACAACAAACTGCACTCTTAACAGCAGATATGGTGTGTAATGGAAAGTTTAAATATCACTGAAATCAAACTAAACAATCCAACTTTTATGTTAGTCGGGCAGGAAATATAAGCTGATCACGCTCTACACCACATCCTTCTTGGGTATACGACCACAAGCTGCTGCTCACTGGAACACGTTAAAAGCTACTGTTAGGGGTTCTGGGTTCTCTGTCCAGCCCCACAGCCTCCTGCTCAATCTACAGCACGCTGCTTGGACTGATACGGCATTACCTGTACCACCAAACACTGTATAACAATTCATACATTTGACTTTATGACAAGAGTCTTCCTGATATAATGTGCAGTAAGCTTTTTAACGTTTACAACAAAGCAAGGAAGACTAAACTGTGGGCGCAAATCAATAATTTTCTCATAAACTATTACTTTGTCAACAAAAAAGCAACTAAAATATATCTTCTTGATGTAGCAGAGGCAAATCTAACCTTTTTTTTCATCAATGACGAGGCAGAATGAAGACCAAGAGGAACACATGTCACAATGGTACATGTTGGCCATGAAATTAACATTTGCTAAAATATTCTTCCTCTTCTTGATCACTGACACTTAAAGCAACCAAAACTGAGGAGGTCAAAGGTAGAGCTTCAAAACCCTGTGATGCTACAATTATCAGGTAAGAGAGAAGGGATGAGAAAAGTAAAGAGAAAAAAAACTTGAAAATAAGATCATTTCAGAGTGACCCGTGGAATATAACAAGATCTGATCCAGGTAGCGAGAGCAAACAAACAATCCACAAACACCGTGTGAGACAGTAATGGCGCCGACCGATTTGTCCTCTCAGGTCTCAAACTACTGATAAACTCACAAGAGACAGAGGAGCTGTAGAATACACAGCCTGCCAACCCTATTGACCTTTCACTGAAAGACATGTAAACACTGTTTTTGCATTATTCATACAACAATATATGATTCAGATATAAAATAATCTAATTATACACTACAATATATCATGCTGCATACACACAAATACCGTCCATTTAGTTCTGTGAGGACTATGTGACACAAACAAACACAACTATGTAAACCCAAGGGACAAAGCACATCTAAACACTGACCTCACTCTGTGTGTGTGTGTGTGTGTGTGTGTGTGTGTGTGTGTGTGTGTGTGTGTGTGTGTGTGTCCTTGCAGAGGAATTCCCTTTCTCCCCGAGCTCTACGGAAGTGATACCCTGCTCAAGATGAACAAATGGGTCGGAGAGCAACTCAGGACATGCACACCAACGACGCACACACCACCATAAAAGCTAAGTGCAAAGTGTTGCTAAGTCACACACACACTTACGCACGCACGCACGAACGCAAATAACAATTTATTTTAATTTCATAATTTTAATAACTTCTCCTTCCCTTTTCCTCATTTGTCCATCGATCTACCAGTGCCCTCCCTCAGTCCTGGTATCAGAGTGCTTACAGTAGGGGACCCAACACCTGCAACCACACCCATTTCTCTCCAGAGGAACCGAGGATCCCTACAGTGCAGCGGATGCTTCCTCTAAACTACTATTGACCCATTATGTATACAAATGGGCCAATTACCAGCTAACCCACTGCTGTGCTAAACAGCAACTCTTCTATCCTACAGCATATAGATGGTTGCATCTTCAATATTTCACTGTTGCTAGGAGACGTAAAAATCCTTGAACACATCCAGTTGGCTGTTAATACAAGTGGAAGAGACATAGACTTCAAGCAAATTGATAAAAAAACACAAAAGCCAAAAGCACCACAATATTTTTTTTGTGTGGACTGGATGTGTTTCTCTGATAGCTTATGTCATGTCCTGTGGAAAAGCCAACAAAGCCGGTGCTGGATCTGTCTCTTCTGTACAGAGATGGTGGATGAACGAGACAGGGATCGGAGAAGAAAGCAAAGAAAAGCAAAGATCAAGGTTTATTCGTCAGTATGGTGGGTCAAATGGCACCAAGCACTACAGATTTTTATCAGTCTTTTCTGAGGTAGATTAAACCAGCAACAGCTACAAAATCAGATGTCTCGCTAAGCTTTATCGTTTCAGGAAGTGAACACTCTATCTCTATTGATGAAGTGATCCAAAATGAGCGAACTTAAACCTCTTACTTTATTCTCCATAATGGGTGCACAGAGTTTCATTTTGAGCTTTGTGACATAGCACTTCTTGCTCACGTCTCTTAAAGTCATTTAAACAATAGGCCTTTTTCTCAGAAAATATTTTGACACAGTAGAAAGCATGGATGTACTGCAAATAATAAAATTAAAGCTATAGTGCGTCGTTTCTGTCGCCCCAATGAGGAATTCTAAGTAATGACAACAAAACTGTCGGCACGTCCACATGATACAAGCCTTACGTGATCGCGCACACGCCCCCACCCCTCCTCCACTCAGTTTTAAGCAGCTAAGGAGGACATGGAGGATTAAAAAAACATGATGGACTCTTCAGAAGAGGATATTATCTTCACTTGAGTTTCTGTGCGGGAAAGTCACCGGATGACACAATCTTCTGAACATAGTCATACTGAGAAATCCAGAGAGAGTTGTGTGGAGCCGATAGTCTTAATTAGCTTTGTACCAACTCATTTGGCAATGTCTTGAATGTAACGGACGTTTATTAATATCAAAACGTTACGCACTAAAGCTTTAACAATAGCGGAATTCCATTTAGCTGCTTCAGTTTCAGAGTCCTTTATGTGGCCCATCTGTCTCACTATCGTGGCTTACTGGGACAGTTGAATGGAACAGAGCCAAAGTTAATGTTATTAGTAACACCTGTGCTTTTCCTACTATACTATGTCAAAATCTTATTATACATTTGACGTTTTTTAAAAATAAATACAATTTTCACTGCTTTTATGAGTCAGCATAAAAGCAGTGTTTTATGCTGACTCACTTCCTTCTACATCCTTGGTCACTTTTCAACTAATACCTAAATCTACACCTATAGTATGCTTTACCATGAACAAAGCACCAAACTCCTGCCTCCACTTCCAGACTTAGCTAAATCCACAAGTCCCATTATTTAAAAAAAGGTCTCATCTCACATATATTTAAATATGTAGAAAACAAATTGTTCAATCAACCAATCAAATCTCATGGAGTTGCAAGACTATTTTAAACTGCTATGCTTTAAATGATTTGCACAGCAGGGAGGCTGACTGGCCTGTCAAGCTAGTGACATTTTGAGTCAAGATTTGAGCTTTTATAAATGGTGTTCATTAAAACCCACTTGATATAATGACACTGAATAAACAATGGAATGCTCTCATTTCTTTAAATGCAAGTTTTTGTCATGTGTCTGTGATTTTTTTTTAAAGAATTTGTGACTTTGGATTGAAAAAAGGAGCTTAGAACTTATGTTTGCTTGAGCACTCTGGAAAGGGAAATAAGTAAAGAGAAAGAAGTGTGTGTGTGTGTGTGTGTGTGTGTGTGTGTGTGTGTGTGTGTTCCTCCTACCTTGACACTGGAATCCCTGCTTGCCAAAACCCCTGTAAAGACAACACACACAGAAAACAGGTTAAACATTGTACAGGAACAGGGCAGACACACACACACACACACACACACACACACACACACACACACACACACACACACACACACACACACACAGGAAATCTGAAACCCTCTATTTGCGCCTTAAGACATTTCCATAGAAGCAAATGCCAAATACTGTCTGCCATTTGTGTGTAGCTCTAAAGCTTTTCATCCAAAAGAGCACAAATTAAACACATACACACTGAAAGATGCAAGCAGTGAGGACATTTGATTATTGTATGAACAGTACATGTACTGAGGTCAACTTACACAAACACACTCACACATACTATTCTGTTAGACAGGGCTGCAGATGCCCCAGGGCAAAATAGTCAACTACACCTAGTCAATGGTATGGGGAATGCTGGGATGCCTGCAGATGCATGCATACACACGCACAAACACTTGCGTGAACATACATTCAGCCTTGCTTATTTTCATATTTTGACTACAAATAGGTGTGAAATCACTCAGTTTTCTCATTGTTTTTTCATTATGCTTATTGACCCAGATAAATAGAGAGATAGAGAGAGAGAGAGAGATAGATAGATAGAGAGAGAGAGATAGATAGATAGAGAGATAGAGAGATAGAGAGAGAGAGAGAGAGAGAGAGAGAGAGAGTCAATTTGATAATCTAAACAGGTCAAACACTTATACAGGGTGCACAGTGTTCCTCTATTTAATATTTACAAATGAGACCACCCCATTATATTCCCATGAACGTGCACACACAATCTTCTAGGTCAAATCATTTAGCCATTCACAAATTAAAAAGCCCATCACAGGAGTTAAATAATGGCCGTTTTGGGAATAGTGCACAGCACAGATAATAATAAACTGGACAAATTAGGCCAACCTAGAGCCGGAAACTCATTTAATAACCCAAGTGCAGACACTGTCTAGTAAACCCTTGGGGGTTGCATGGTGACATGTCTGCACAGGTGATTTAGAAGAGACAATGACAAGAGAAAGAGGAGCAGCAGGAGAAATGATGGCTGACGTTGTGTCAGTGTTTGACCCATGTGTTACCACTCTGACTGCAATTCACTGCTTTTGGAGGATGTTCCATTTTTGCTCAGCCTCTCAGTTGCTCTGCCTACTTCCAGTAATACCATCAAACAATGGTCTGCAGCTATTCCTTCCTTATTGGTGCAGCCCACATATCTCTCCGTCTTCCCTCCTGCCCTACCCATATAGCATCAACAAGTACAAGAATAAGTCAAAATCAATGTTTATTTTGAGAAATCTGTGCAGTCAGTGCAGCCCTCCCACTTTTATTCCTGCTGTAACTTTATGATGTAATAGCCTAGGCTACTATCAAACACTACAGCCATTTTGTCTTTTTCATTTCAATAGGCCTCATCTCTCCCTTTCTCTGCACTTGTTTAATTTAAATTGCCATTAAATCATGAACTATACTAAACTCAACTTGTCCTGTCATTCTCTCCCTTCTTTAACCTTTATATTCCATCTCTAGGTGCACCCACTCATGTCAAACTTAAATATCTGTCAATTTTTTTTTAACAATATGCCATATCTTATATTTCTTTAACTAAATCTATAACAGCACAAAAAAAAAAACATTACATTAACTGAATGCAATTCATTTTTTAAACTGCTCTCCTGTGAGCCCCCTCCATCCATCCCTGTGTCCGCTCCTCACCAGATGAAGTCGGTGCAGTGGCTGCAGAAGGTGGGCTGCTTGAAGAAGCGCGCGATGAATTTGTGGTCCTTCACCTCGTGCACGTTCTTCTGACGGAGGGCTCCCTGGCGCGCGAAGCCCCGCATGGGCTCGCGGGGTCCGTCCTCCCCGTCGCTGTTGGCCGCCGCAGAGTCTGCCATTCTCCGACTATCTGTGCAACTGTCTTTATTTTTTTTTTTACTTTAACTAACCAACGCAAGTTGTTGGCGTCTCTGGGGTTGCAAAAGTCGCTTCTCGCGCGTTGTTCCGAGCAGAGGATTTAAAACGGTCGGTGTTGCGATCAGCTGATAGTTAGCTTTCGGTTTGTTTGGGTTTTTGTTATCTTGTCTTTCAGAGTAGACGAGCTGCCGCTGCGCTGCTCTCTCTCCGCTTCCTCCTTTTCTTCTGAGCTCACAGAGAGCAGTTGACTGAGAGAGAGAGAGAGAGAGAGAGAGAGAGAGAGAGAGAGAGAGAGGGGGGGGGGGAGGAGAGAGTAGGCTACCGTAAGAGGGAGAGCTTTCACTTCCTTTGGCCCACCTTGTCTTGACATTTAAGAGCTATTTGGAGAGTTTGAACTGTAAACCATTAAAGCTCATTTAGGCTATCTCACCACGCCATGACACTTTCTACCTAA
Source organism: Sander lucioperca (assembly GCF_008315115.2). Lineage (NCBI taxonomy): Eukaryota > Metazoa > Chordata > Actinopteri > Perciformes > Percidae > Sander > Sander lucioperca. Next base: position 15,091,738 of record NC_050193.1, on the reverse strand, counting down.
AAGTGTAGTTTAATTAGTTCGTTAAATGCGACTTTCAAAAACCAAGCATTCACAAAGCTGAATGGGTGCTTAAGCATATCAAATATTATAAAAGAATCTGTATTATGGATTTCTTTTTACCCTATCAATTTCCTGTCATAGGCCTACTAAAGGTTATGCTAACATTTAAAGTGTTAATCTGAAGATCATCCTTTTTGTTAAATGCCTGGTTATTTAATGTTAATGAAATGAGTGTTGCCTCGTGAGTGGGTGATATGGATTAAATCATCTAGCCCCACAGCCTAAATGTGTTTTACATTGCAATATTCATAATACATCGGGGCATAGTAAATCTTTATGGATTAAATAATCAGACAAGTCTATCTTAAAACAATACTGACATGCCCATGTACACTGAAATGGGTTTTGGTTGCTGTTATTGTTCTTGTTGTGTCTAGACTGACCGTAAAGAAATATCTTCCTAATGCTAATTTAATGGGTATGTCAACTAAATGTGTCAAGTGATAGGGAACAATCCACAGTCCTCGGTCTGTGCTAAAATGCACTCCAAAGTTCAGGCTGCTTCAGGTTGAAGCCTTCACAGTCTGAATTAGACAACTCAAGTAGTTATCTTCCAAAGTTTGAGTCTTTTTAGTATGAAATTCCCTCTTTGATTCCATTGACTGAGACCTTGGAAGATACCCACTTGATTTGTCTAACTCCAATCTCGGAACCCATCAGCTATTGGTCTGACGACGGTTTAGCCTCTGGGGGCAACGGCAAATATTTTGGGGGTTTCTGGTGTAGGCAGCAGATATCCGGGCCAAGAGTTCCTCTTCCATGCGCCTGGTCCAATAAGCAACTTGAGACGCGAGAATGGATTTTGAGTTGAGAGATAACGTTTCTATAAACAGATATCTGAATATGAATGCAAATAAATAAAATAAAAAGTTAAATCGTCGTCAGACGATAGCCGATGGGTTCCGAGTTTGCATTTTGGCCAATGTGTTCCGCCTCTTTTGCTCTCCACACGGACTGTTTACCTGCATGTAACCAAAGTCCGCCCAAATGTGATTTGTCAAAACTACTCGGACTACAAACGCAAACCAGAACACTTCCGATACTAAAACGTTGTCCCGTTGCCTACAGATTCTGCATTCATATGCAGATGTCTGTTTATGGAGATCAGTCAGACTGCTAAAGCCTCGCTGAATTTTAAAATGTATGCATGAAACGAAGACTGTGGATTTCATTCCCATCACCTCCCATCACTTTAGGAAGGGATCTCTTTGCAGTCAGTATTGACAGGACAACAATTACTGCAATAACCCTTTCAATTTACACAATGGCATGTCAGTGTTGTATTGAGATACACTTGAAAAATTGTAAACCTCTCCTTTAAACATATTGAAATCCAGCATATCCATGCAGTCCTGCTCATTGATTTGTAATATTGTCCACAATGGTCTAATACACTAGCCTGGCTCCGCCCTCCTACTTACTTCCGCTCAATTTTCATTTCCCTTCAGTACTCCATCTGGGTTTGCAGTATATTATTGGGTTTTCTCCGGTCAAATATTTGTAGGTCCAATCAGCGAACAGAGGGAGTGGCTGAGAACGATGACATTGAGGTCGTGCACTAGAAAGATGCGAGCGAAGCCATTCGGTCCGTTGTGGCTGCAACGCTGCCGAATATCCAGAAGTTAAAGCCTGAGCAGGAACAATCTTTGCTGAGTTGTGTTGGTGGCCATGATGTTGTGGCCCTCCTCCCGACGGGGTTCGGGAAAAGTTTGATTTTCCAGCTCGCTCCGTTAGTGGTGAAGGAGTTGGCTAAGGCTAACGCTTGCGATGCTAATGCTAAATATAAGCCGATAGTTGTTGTCGGTCTCCCCTCTTGTTGTACATGCGCATGACATACGTCACGACCAAATGTTAGCGATTGGTTATGGCAGATCCAGAGTGGCTCTGGGCAGATCCAATAGTTTTAAACTTCCTTCAAGGAAGTTAACACTTGTCAATGGAGAGAGGCCAGACTCTCTGTACAAATGAAATGTACGAGAGTCTGGTAGGACCAGGCTACTAATACACCACTAAAGCAATAGATATCAATCATCATCTTATCCACCACTTCCTTCATATGGAACTTGTGAGTTCATGTAAACTTTCTGCATGTCACAGCTGCATTACACTACATAGAACTTCATCTGTAGATTGTGTCAAGGACCTCAGTCTGAAAACACATTTAAAAGGAGTTTTAAACGTCCGTTACATGCTCCAACTGCTCGCCTTTACATGCAAAATGATGATGCATGATCCATTCCCTTAGAGTCAGTTTAAAAGATTTTCGTCAGATTTTGAGCGGCTCATCCGCTCCCCATTTCCGGGTGAGTCCAGACTGCCCTGTCTCCGACTGAACATGTCGGGTCGGCCCAAATGAAGGCCGACGGCTCCTCGGACGGCCGAGTCACGGACCTCGCCAGACGGCCCGACGCCCGATTATCGGGCTGGTGTGTCTTCTCTCTAACGTACAGCAGGCAGTGGACCAAACCACTGTGAGGCAAACTCACTCAAAATGTTCCTAAACTTAGAGCATTTTTTTGGGGTTTGTATTGTTTTACTACTTACACAGATATTTTAAGTATACATCTTAATGTTATTTACAATACACAGCATGGTTTTCTAGGGGGGGGACAACCCTTAGATGGGGGGAGTCCTGACCCCCCCGACCCCCTGGGATTTACGCCCTTGACTGTAGCCTATATGGAACAGCAGAATAAACAATTTCCTAAATCTGCAATATATACCGTACAGCCAACAGTAAACACAAAGAATCACGTTCAATATTTGAAATTGCTCATTTCCAAAAAGAGATATCTTCCATTTGGGGAAGGAAGATAACACAAACTCTTTAAGTCAGAGTGCTGCCATTGAAAGCAAGCACAGTTGCTGAGTTCTGACTCATCTTAAGAACTTAGCTTTTGAAGGGATTTCGGAGGATCATCTGCGATTGTTGGATGAATTTCATGTCACGTCAAGTTTTCCGAGATGCATTTAAGGTATTCATTTATATTACTTCCTGAGTCATTTGATCTGTAAATATGATGCCAAGAAACCTGTTTAACCATCACTGCTGTGGCAATGACATATCCTTCATATATAAACAAGACATATTAACAACTGATATAGTAGTAGTATTGATCTCCTACCTGTTTTAAGGCCACAGAATCTCAGCCAGAGTGACAACCATAGTCTCAACTGGTCCATGCTGTGCATCATGGCAGTCAGCTGCCAGTGAATGACCTAGATGAGATTGATTTAGCTGCAGGACTGATAACAGTGTGAGTTTTACCCTGATTTAATCAATACAATGTTTACTGTAGATTTAGCTAGCAGCTCAGATGTCAGTTTGTAACCTTTCTGGTCCCTATTACCTCGCTTATTCATTCATACAAGTACAATCTAACATTAGAGGCATTGTGACATAACCATCTGTCTAGATGGCTGGCAGACTGTGAAATGATGAGACCCTAATTTGCAATGATACCATGCATCAAGAGACTGGTAGTGATGTAAGCATACCCTGCGGGAAACTGACTGGGCCTGTGTGTATGTATAGATGGTGACACAGTGACCTATCATTTCGCACCATAATCTCTTTCAATTTCATCAATACACAGGATGTTATGTAACTATTTCCCTGGGCCATTGAACTAGGGCGGATGCCTATGCTGGCGAGCCAGCTTGGATGTCCAATAACATGTGGATGACAGCAGGTATGTCACTGGTGTTATCACTAAAATCACTCTTAAAGATCTTTTTTTTTTTTTTAAACAAGACATGCCACAGTCATGCTAGCAGCTCTGTGATGCTGCACTTGAGCTTTGAGCTAACGTTAAATGCCAATGTCAACATGCTAACATGCACACAATGACCAAAAGGGTAAGTGAGCATCCGGAAAGCGTACCTCCTATGGGGAGATTGTAGGCTAACAAGCCATCACCTGCCGTTAGCATTCCATTGACTTCCACTCATTTTGGCCTCACTTTGACAGCGAATAACTTTACATCTGAAGCGTTTAAAGACTATTTGTCCATTGTTTATTTCTAAAGAAACAGTGTATAAAAGTCTCCATTACCTTGTATCTCACATTATGGCCGTAGCAGCAGTTTGTCAAAATAGTAATCACCTTAGCTGTTTAAGTTTAATTACTAATGTTAACTAGCATTTTAGTTAGCAATAATTAGCCTGTGCCCATGTTATCACCTTACATATACCTACACTCTCCGTCTCTGCAAGATTGGGAATGATTGAGATTTCTCTTGGCACAGCTACCAGAAGACTTACAACTTTTCAGACAGGTTGCTCACGTCACATCTACGTCGTCAAGCTCAGTTTGAGGCTGCGTAGTACGCTCAGCCATCACCGGAAAAGTGCTTCTAAATGACTTCACTGGTCTCTGTCGGAGTCTAAGGCGTTGCTGTGTCCATTCTTTTACGGTCTATGACAATGACAGTGCTAACATGCTGATGTCTAGCAGGTGTGATGTTTACCAAATTCGCCATTTTAATTTAGCTTGCTAGCATGTTAATATTTGCCAATTAGCTCTAAACAAAGTAAAGCTAAGGTGAATGAAAATTAATTTTGCTTGTCTTTGGTTATAAACCAAATCATAGCATGGCTATAAAGCTAATGGAGTTGCAAGTCACATTTCCATTCTTATTGTAAACATTTAGCAGGGTTTTTTCATTCTGCTGCCATTATATTTTTACAAAAATATGTTTTCACAATCTATAAACATTAATAGAACATTTCAGAGCTTTCCTAAGTATGTCTTTCACTCGCCATGTTGTGTCAACCTCCAGCAATATTACAGTGAGAAGTCCATTGTAGAATAGATACAGGCTACGTTTACACATGGCCGGCTATTTCACAAACTTATTTCACCCTCTGTTTTCAAAAATAACATTGTGCACACCTGTCAGTTTTCAGAAAAATGTTTACACGTACCAGTGTACATATGCCGTCAACGCCGTGAAGAGCATGCCAAACCTGTAGGTGGCAGTGTAACGAGAAGCGCAAGCCCACGTTAGCTAATCAGAACCCCGAAAATAGCAACAGCAACGAATCACTTCCTCTCTTTTGAACATAGATGAAATAAACCGTTTTTCCCAGTTTACATGCAAATTAAGTTTTCCAAAATCGCCACTCTGGCCGGAGTTTTTAGAAAAGAATCGTTTGAGGCGAATTCCCCGTTTCTGTGTAAACGAAGGGCACAAATGAAGGGAAATGTCTCCGTTTTTCAAAATAAACATGTACATGTAATCAAGGTAACAGATACAAGTACGTGTTTCACAGTCTCACTTGACTCCCTAAATACAGGTGTAGCTTATTAAAATTAATAACAGCATGGTGTTACAATTGAAACTGAATTTGAACCCAAATGCAGACAACTACACAGAGCCGGAGAAGGTTTATTTCAATGTTAAGTAGTCCAGGTTTTCAAAAAAGGGGAAGAACAAGTCCAGGTCTACAGGGGGGGTAACGGATCCAGGGGTTCTGAGCAGGAGTGGTACCGTACAGTCCTAGTGTCCGTGGTGAGTCCAATGTGATGTCCAGTTGTGGCAAGCAGGATGGTGGTGGCAGGAGTGAAGCGGAGGCAAGAGTCAGGTTCCAATATTCTGTGGCACAGGAGAAATATCACACACACACACACACACACACACACACACACACACACACACACACACACACACACACACACACACACACACACACACACACACACACACACACACACACACACACACACACACACACACACACACACACACTCACACACACACACACACACACACACACACACACACACACACACACACACACACACACACACACACACACACACACACACACACACACACACAAAGCACAAAAAGCACAAAAAGCACAAAAAGCACAAAAAGCACAAAAAGCACAAAAAGCACAAAAAGCAAACAGGTTGCATTAGCAGCGAGCCTAACATGGTCACCTTGACTATGATCTGACGATGAGTGGCAAGTTTGACCGGGTATTTAAAGCTGAGGTGATTATGGTGAATGAGCTGCAGCTGGAACCCTGACTCCCACACACCAGACTTCACTCCTGCAATTAAGGACAGACAGAGGGGAGGGGGAGAGCAGAGAGAGAGCTACCTAGCAGCAGTAGGAGCAGCAGCAGCAGGCCTAACACATGGCCTGCTGACACAGCTAGATGGAAGCCATCGTTAGCTTTATCTGTTGCACCTGTGCTTAGCTTACTATGAAAACTCAAAAAAAATGCTAAGAAAACTTCACCAGTAACATTCTCACAGCAGACATTTTGACTTGTCATAGGAAAAGCACAGGTGTTACTGATAACACTAACAGTGGCTATGTTATATTTATGTGTTCCAGGGAGAATGACAGTAAGCCAGCATGCATGATACCAGGAACCTGAAATCAAAGCAGCTAAATGAAATTCAGCCATCATTAATTTCATTACTTACACCTGTGCTTTTCCTACTGTGACAATTCAAAATGTCTTCAGTGAAAAATGCCTATTGACCAGAATGCAAGCTACAAGATATAGTTACTAAAGGGTGTGGATCACATGTTTAGCATTGTTACTGACTTATTTTGAGTGTGCCATCCCTTTCACTCCCATTCTTTCTCTTTGTTTTACATTATAACTTAAGACCTTTCTTTGACATTTTAGAGCTGAAGAAGAATATTAACGATGGCTCTGTTCCATTTAGTTATCCAGCCAGATAGGTCAGTAAGCGTTCGGGTACAATACCTTGCAATGGCATACCCAAATGGAGTACACCCCCATAAAGTTATCAGTTACACCTGTGTTTGATGAGTCAAAATGTCTGCTATGAGAAACTAAAATTACCTCACCTGGTAAGTGATTGAGTGTGAGAGGCTGCAAGGGCTCAAAATGGTATAAAATGGAAATGGCGACATATAATGTTACCTTGATGACACCAAAGCATGTTACGTACAATTGTGAGTTGGAGACTTTTTATTTACATTTTTTTTATTTTTTCACGACCAAGGCACTTAAAGTGGGCATATTATGCTCATTTTCAGGTTCATAATTGTAATTTGAGATTGTATCAGAATAGGTTTACATGGTTTAATTTTCAAAAAACACCATATTTTTGTTGTACTGCACATTGCTGCAGCTCCTCTTTTCACCCTGTGTCAGGTCTCTGTTTTAGCTACAGAGTGAGACCTCGCAACTTCTGTAACATCTTTGTTGTCAGTCGCACATGCTCAGTAGCTAGGTAAGGATTACATGAGCTAGCTAGCTGTTTCTGCAACTTCGGCCTGTACAAGGCAGGATTAGCTGGGAAACTTCTTCTAAATGAGGGCGCACTTCCTGCAGAACAGGGACATGTAAGTAGTTCTATACAATTTATTTTGTAGATTAGGGTGAATTTGTGTGTGTTGTAGCAGTGTTTTGCCATTGAGAATGAGCTAGCATGCTAGCGCTAGCATGCTAACGGTTAGCCCCCTAAGCCCCTCGTCTCGGCTAGTTACGTAGAAAGCCGTGCAGATTGTGAACAGCTCACCAGGAGACTGAAGGCAGGACACATTCAGAAACCCGTATCTCACTCAAAACTGCATGGATGTTTTTTTTTTTTCAAAGTTTGTATGCGTGTGGAAGCACCAGAGACACAAAATAACACCCCAAATCAGTCCCTCCAGAAAAATGTGATTATGCGATCGCATAATTCAATGCATAATCAGCCAAAGTCCGCATATTTATGCGGGGACCTCATTTTTTCAAATAAGCCGCACTTTTGCCTCATAAATTGCCGATTTCCGCGCAAAATATGCGGGGCTTGCATGATTTCATAATCCCCGCATTTTCTTTGCAAAAAAGTCACATATATCTTAGCAGAAAGTTGAAAAATGTTGCGTTTACTTCACACAAAAGCAGCCATTTTCCCCTGTTGCCATGGGAACGTTATGAAGTGACGTAATTACGCGACGTGAACATCATCGAAAAGCTGCAAACCCCACAATGAAGCCATGATGAAACCGCAGTTTTTGCAAGTTCCCGCAACTTCATGCATAAAATTGCATAAATATCCTGCATATTCCATCACATTTTTTAAGAAAACATTCCGCATAATCAAGGATTTTTGCCTGCAACAATCACAAAAAAACTCGGCATTTTTCTGGAAGGACTGCCAAATCCCAGAAAAAGTGATTTTTCATAATATGGTTAGGTTCACCGACTGTTAGGTTTTCAGTTTATCTGGACTCAGACGCAGACTCAGAAGTTGAAGGTGCAACGAGATTTAATTTATCTTATGGGTAAGTTGAACAGAAAGGAAAAGAACTGACAATACCCAAGGTAATTGTCACATAATCAATTTACTAATTTTTGTCAAAACAGCATCATTACTGCAACAGATAGGTACGGTTGCGCCTCCCATGTTTACATTTTTGTTTAGTTTTTTACATTCAGGCTTCCCCTGCCATCCTCTTATTTAACGTCACAACACTATGAATTGTGGGTAATTCCCTCAGGCAAGGTCTGCAGAGATGCAGACTTACGAAAAGTGTGTCTAAAAGGGCTCAAAATATCTGCGAGAGAGCCCTCATGCATTTGACGATTTGACAGTGGGACAGCCCTAAGCCGGATTTTGCAGGAATCTGCCCTAAAATCTGTGAGTGTGAACATTGGGATTAGGCCAAAGCCTGTTTTACTGGAGTCTGTTCAAAGGCATTCTGGGAAATGAAGGAAATAGTTGACTGAAACTCTACTGAAAGTAGATGTTGGGGGGAAAGCAGTTACAAAGAAGAAAGTAAGAAGAGTTAATGCTGAAATAAGTGAGGAGTAATTAGAGGTTTTTTTTTTTAATAAACTACAATCTAAGGTGAAAATGTAAAACAAATACAGGTGTTTCTCTCCCTCATGTGTGTCTCCCCTGGGAGCTGCATCCAGTTTCTGTTTTTCTTGAACTTTTCATCTCTTGCTTTCTGTTTTTTCATTGTTCCATTCTTTTTCTCATGTCCTCCAAAAGATCACCTGTCTTCTCTGTCTTTCTTGTCTGCTGATTTCTGTCTTTCTGTCTCACTGTTACCTCCTCATTTTCTGTATCAATGCTCCATTTTTACTATATATCTCTCTCTATATTTTCCTCTCCAATCCCGTTTTCCCTTTTTCTCATCTTTTTCTTCCATAAAGGGAGGGAGTTGTTATATAAACCTGTTGTTTCCTTCGTCATCCAGTGACTACAGCACAGAATGCACTCTGACGCATAAATACAGTCACACAAGTGCATGCACATATGCTCACACACCAACTATGCTGCTATTGTTGTATTGAGTTATGATCCCTTGTCTTGAGTCGGTTCTTTGTTTTTTTTTAACCTTCTAATAAAGCATAATGCTTTCATCTCTGGATCTCTTTCTGGTTACAAAGATAGCGGAAATGTACAGACACTCTCCACCCCTCCACATGCGTAAACACACTGACACACACGCGGCCAGCCGTTAGCACAACTACACCACTGAAGCTATAACCCTTACACACACATAAACACATTTTGTCTACCTACTTCCACACACTCTTTGTGGCCTATAGCAGTCAGTCGGTGGAGGGTTAAGTCCTGCTGTATTGCATAGCACACACACACACACACACACACACACACACACACACACACACAGATATGTTTCTTAAAAGTATGTATCAAACCCACACTTACAGGCACAATTACCTCACTTATGTAACTTTTGTGTCTCTAGTGACTCTATTCCTTTCTGCCTCATTCTCTCACCCTATCTTCGCCTCTAATCTTTTCACTGTCTGTTTTCTGCCTCTCTCCCTCTGCAGCCCCTGTCTCTCCGTCATTTTAGGAGTTGTTAAATACGGCTCAAACGTCATTGATCTGAAACCACAGAGAGATCATTCTTCTGCTTTCACACGGCATTTGCATATTTGCGCTTCTCTCTCTCTCTCTCTCTCTCTCTCTCTCTCTCTCTCTCTCTCTCTCTCTCTCTGTTTTAGTGCACAAGTGTGTGTCTGAATGTGGTTGCATAAATGTGTTTATTGTGCATAACATGTTTAAAGCTGGTTGTGGCTGTTACTGTTTGACGCCTCCAGCAGCACTGGCAGCAGATGTGGATGATGTGTGAACAGGGAACAGTAATATGTAAAAATGTTAAATTGTAATTGATTCTTTACAGTATCTGTGTGTGTGTGTGTGCGCGTGTGTACTTGTACTCTACATCTATCTTTGTGATAACAATTTTTTTTATGTATTTTGGAAAGGGAGGACATTTTGGCTGGTCCTCAACTTCAGTCAGACCTTCAAAGTCCTGTTTTAATTATCAGGTTAGAATTGTGTGTGTGTGTGCGTGTGCGTGTGCGTGTGCGTGCATTACATCCTTAGATGCTACTATTTAGCAAACTGTACATTTTTGAGACCGGTTAACACACAGATTCACGTGTATATTATAATTCTGCATATTTTCACTGTGCTTATTGTGTTTTGAAAGATCACAACAAGAGCATAATTCATATTCTCATAGAATTCCTCACATTTGGCAATGCAGCTTAATTTCATAGGTAATATGTATTAGACTCATTCATGGTTTCAGACTTAGTGGCTTACAGCTGTGATTCTTTACAGAATAATTGGCAAAGGGTGATGGCTTCATTCATAATGAGGTCAAAGAAATCCTGTTTACTCCCTCTGAGCAGCACAAACAGGTCAGCCTTGGATCTGTGCTCAAGACTAAAATATTCTTGGTTTCTTATCAATCAAGGTACAACATGAGGGCTGGTCAAAACCAATCCTAACATGCACATGCATACACACAGTTCCAGAGGTAAAAAACCTCGACAGTATGCACATGGGTTGTATTTTTCAAGTTTTGCCAATTCAGCACGCAGAGTTCAAAATACATGTGTAGTAACGTGTTACAAAGTTGTTGCTGCACTGTTTGATGAAAATCTGCTGAAGGCAAGTTCATTGTTCCTTTTTTAGTCAATCTAAAGTCAAACAAAGTTTGTAGCAAAATGGGGTTTAAAAATCAACAAACATCACATCTGCAGTAATCTATTGCAAAAGGACTGCTGAAAATTGAAGTTGAAGCACATTTGGCTTGCTGTTTAAGTCCTGAGTCATAAGACTTTGCTTACATAACAGTTGTCTTCATGAGGGTAGAATCCATTTGTTTCAGATATGCACTGATGAATCTCAGGTAGGTCTTTTTTATTTCTAAACGTTCAAATGTTGTTCAAGACATTCTACACATGACTGATGTGACACGGTACAGCTTTACTATTTTGTTCGAAGTCACCTTGTGTGGCTTTCAAAGGCTGTGGTACTTATCCACTTTCAGACTAGCTAGCAAAACATCCTCAGACTGTGTTGGTCCTTTAGGAACTTTGGGAGCTATTGTTATACCATCGTTACCCATCATTAGCAATTGTTTCTTGATGCCAGTGGGGTTACAAAATGAATGTATTATAATAATGTGCAACGTTTGATGACCTCCACCCTTCCTTCTTCCTCTTCCCTAAAATAAAAGCATTTCTCCAAGCATAAAATATGTTTGATATTATCCACACACAAACAATATAAAATAAAAATACAAATAAACATGTTACACATAAGACAGATACACATGTTGAAATCACAATGGAGATTTGAAAAGCTCCTGATGAAAAATAAAAGTAAAATCAACAATTGTTGACGTTTGTGAACGTGTGTGCACCTTAATGTCTCAGCGCACATGTGTGGGCAAAGCTGCTAAGGCAAAAAGCACACAATATCATGATTTGCTGGAGGACATCTCACATTTTATTCTTGTATTTTTTCTGCACATTATCCCGTTTTCTCCCACATTGGGACAGCCAATTCCCCTCACACTGTAGTTCTTGTTGCTGCTAACTCCCACTGTTGGCCCGGGGAGGGTGTGAACAACATTGAAGCGGGTGGACTTGTGCCAGCTGCTTTGTTTCACCTGTCGGAGAGGAGTTTCACCAGGAGAAAATAACATGCATGGAGGTTCAGATTAACCCCTTCTAGTCTATATCCACAACGTTCCACTTCCTGGATTGCTCCGGTGCTGCCGAAAATTCTGCCGGATCACGTTGTTTTCGCCCGGATATCCGTCACCTTCTGCTTTCTTATGTGTTGGAATTTTAAACTCTAATCTTATGAGGACTACGGTTAACTGCTCCTCAGATCTCTGCAGGGTAAATCCAGACAGCTAGCTAGACTATCTGTCCAATCTGAGTTTTCTGTTGCACGACTAAAACAACTTTTGAACGTACACATGTTCCACCAAAACAAGTTCCTTCCTGAGGAACTTCCCTTTCAGCGGCATCCTGGCTCTGTCCAGTCCTTAGCGCTGCCCAAGACGATTGTGATTGGTTTAAAGAAATGCTCAATAAACCAGAGCACGTTTTTCTTCCATCCCGGAATGCTGTGTGGATTAGCCAGACCCTCCTTTGCAACGCTGTGGAGGAAGGTCTGGCAAAGTGAGACTAACCCCTTCACATCCAGCTACCCTCAGCACAGACGCAGGCCCTGTAGGAATCACCAGTGCAGTGACAAGAACACAGTCCCTCACTGGCTTCCCGCCGGGATGACTTCTAGTTGTGTTCGATGGGATGCATGCTGACCTTTTCACAGTAGGAGGGATATAACATTCTCAACTTGAGAGATGTCATTGCACATGATCACAACATAATAGTTACACATGAGCTTCTATTTTTGCAACTGTCTTGCGAGGTGAATGTGATAGAAAGCTGATTTTCCGCTGTGTCCTCTACCCACTCAAGACTGTGCACTAACAATAATTACTACACTTCTTTGATCTTTGAACACATCATACGAGCAATGAGGAATCAAGAAAGAAAACACTCATTACACTCTGTACAGTACGGCTATTTATGAAATAGATAATGCACCTTGTTCAAGTAGATCTTTACCTATTGTATGTACATTTTTTTCACAGTTGCTCAATGTAAATGTCTGTTCCCCATGCCAAAAAAAGCCCCTTTGAATTGAATTGAGAGATAGCGAGATGTAGATGGAGTTAAAAAAAGAGAAGGGGAGAAAATAGTGAGTGACTTTCTACCTCCAGCCTGGTGGCGATTTCCATCTCTCATCTTGCAAAACATGCCCACAGAGCACCTCATTATGACCCCCCCTCCCCCCACACAACTCTCTCTCTCTCTCTCTCTCTCTCTCTCTCTCTCTCTCTCTCTCTCTCTCTCTCTCTCTCTCTTGCTTTCTCTCTCTTCTGAAGCACATAAATTAATCCCAAATGACAAAATGGTGCACTCTAGTGGCCACAAGTTGTAGTTGGGAGCTAATAAACCGTAATCTTGTCTTCCAGTGCCTCATGATGGTTTCACATTCCTATCTTATCTTCTATTCTATGCCTTGTTTTATTTCTTTCGCATTTTTTGTCATGTTGTCAGGAAAAGAGAAAGAACTCTTTGATTTCTTTCATTCTGCCTGTGATTTTTGTATTTTGTTTTAGTAACCAAATTTTGCAAATCTTTTCAGAAATGTGAAAGTTTCAAATTAATTTCATAATGTATTTATTCACATAATAATGCATACAACAAACTCTATAAAGTCCTTGGTTTTGTGCCCAGTGTATAAATTCTCAACTGTCAATAGAGGGAGACAGAGCCATATATTAGTTGCATTCATGATGCTGTACCTTAAACTGACACTGTCTGTGCTCACTGCCAAACTCTAGCATATAGGGTTTAATTTCTCATTGCACATGGGTCAGTTAATAAGCACAATGGGTCACAGGACATTTGTAATACTGGCATGTTGATACTAATTTCGGATATGTTTACAAAGCAATAGTTTGGTAAGTTTCAACTGTATCATTCCTATATGACTAATCTGGAGTTAGCATTATCTTGAACACAAGAAATATATTTATATTACTGTAACTTGACCACTTGAAATCTCTCCAAATGCTAGGGTGACAGGACAGAGAAAGGTTGAGCAAAGCAAAGCCAAACTTAGATTTCATTTTAGCAAGAGTACACAGTACCTGACCACTTATTTATCTTGTTCATTTATTTTCAAGGACAATAACCATCCATAAACCAAAAAGCTCTAAATGAGCCATAAAAACTGGTTTTATATCTTGGTCCTTGAACATGTGATTAACAGCTACTTAAATTAAGCAAACCACATTCACAGTTGTAATTCCTGTCAAACCACAAAGTATAGTTATATTCTAGTTTTATAAGTTCAACCTACAGTCATTTTTTTACATATACTGTATATATCAATGATGCTAACATGTTCTCAGATTATCTGTCTTATGTTTGGATGTTTGTTCCAGTAGTTCCTTTCTTACATGCTCTATTTTCAGCAAAACCAGCAAAACCAGTCTGATACTTTTTGCAGTAGCTACACCAAAACTGGTGGGAATAGATCACCTGGTTGAAGTGCACATTCCCATTTAAAACTGCAGTTAATAGTTGCAATCATTTTTCTTTTTCTCCACCCGGACTCCACTGCTGTGACTGATTGGAGTATGGCACGCCACTAGACAGGTGTATTTTGAGGAAACACCCAAATTGTTAGCTTTCTTTAGTCTGTGATGTTCAGAATTTTCCAGAACTTGTTTTGTTGTATTGGGCTGTGATTTGTCTGGGATCCACAGTGACTTTATTAATCTCATTCAAATGTGATTTTTGATTTTCACAAGCAAACAGGTAAGCTCAGCTTACTGTTGAGTACAGTTCATGTCTGAGGTGACCACACATGCATGGATTCATATAATCAATACTTGTGCACTCATATAAACTCTTTAGTATTGGCCTATACACATACTGTATGCAATCATACAATAATGCCCCTTTATTGCCCAACTTTCTTTCTAAGTATACTCCATACTCATGCTATGTTAATCAATGACAGTTGCTTGCCAAATTCATCAAAATGAAATTGAAACATGCATATTTGTTAGATGACAAAACAAGATGCACCTGCACATTTTTAAAATACATGTAACTATGAAGTCATCTAATGATCCATAACTTTCTCATTTCCACGACTGATTTTGTGCCAGCCGTCATAATCAAAAAGCCCCTCTGTTCTCTGGCAAATGTATCAATTGACACACATTTACCTTTGATGACATTTACAAAAAAAGCTTGAGGTCGGACTTCCCGTCAGCAGATGTTACAGTTATGGTTAGCTTCATTCATCAAACATATGCTGTAAGAATAAAGGAATAGTTCAATATTTTTGGAAATACACTTATTTGGTTTCTTTTAGAAAGTTATAAAATATAAAAAATATGAAAAACCAAAGTGTTAAAATGACACTGTGGTAATATGGGGGGTTATGTGCAGAACTATTTCTTGGCCTTTAACTTTCTGACCAAAATAGGCCAACACATTTCCCCCCGTTTGTACTCTTCAGTTTTTGTACGGATTAAACAAATGAAATATAACATGTTAAATATTGAACTTTGGAGGTCCCGGTAGGTGGATTTTGTCCCCTTCAGACAAAGCCAGGCTAGCTGTTTCTATCTGTTTCAAGCCTTTGTGCTAAGCTAAGCTAACTGTCTGCTGGCTCCAACTTCACATACCCATATAGACAGTGGAGAGAATGGTATCACACTTCCAACTCTCAGCCAGAAGACCAACAACTGTATTTCACAAAATGCCAAACTATTCGCTTAAAAGTCGAATCATAGCACCACTATAATTGTTTTATTTTTAAATGCAGGACATGTCAGGAACAAAAAGTAGTCTTGGTGATTTTTCACCTATGAAGTACAGTTTCAGGCCTTTTCCACAGCAGACATTTTGACGTATCATAGAAGGAAAAGCACAGGTGTTACTAATTACAGTAACAATGTCTCTGTTCTGTATAAGTGTCCCAGTAAATCATGATAGTGTAAAGGCTCTTATATACTGGACGCAGCCCAGCTGGCGCGTACAAATGTGACGTCATGGGATCGCCGTGACCATTTATACCCACGCTGGTGCTCACGACACTAGTTGCAGTCTTCTCTTGAACAGAGGTGGCGCTAATGAGCAAAGGCTACCGACGTTGCTCTTTCTACAGACTAGAAGAAGAAGAAAAAGTAAACGACAGAACTGGCTGCAGCATTGCCGTCAATGCTTTGATTTGATTGGATGACCTACTTCGTCGTATCAAGCCTTTCATTCACCATAAAAGAACTCATCTTAAGCCAGTAAATTTACAAGAGAGACTAGCAGTCACTATGAGAGCCCTGGCATCTATAAATCGGACGCGCCGGCAGGATATGACATCATTTTGACGTCACGATGGCGCGCGCCACCTTGGATGCGTCCAGTATAATTCACCTATAACAGTGTAACACTACAATCAATACAGGGACCCTGAAACTGGAGCAGCTAAATGGAATTCAGCCATTAATAATTCACTTACACTTACACCTGTGCTTTTCCTGTGAAATAGGCCTATTAGTAAATCTTTCACGGCCTGAAAGAGAGCGTGAATACACCTCATATTAAAAACTTTTGTAACTTGTTTTGGAAAATGTTATGTAAATAAAGTTCATTATAATTAGCATTTCTGTTATTGCAGCCCTGTCCTATCATCACGTCTTTGTGTTGAGACTGTTCACTATTAGCCAATCTAGAGTCTAATCTCATGCAGACACATTGTCAGTGCTTAATGATCTATTATTTTTCCGTCACCAAACGATTATTGACATCGGTTGTCAAAACACAAGTGAAACTCCAAAAGAGCCTTCTTAAGAGTTGTAACATTTTCATAATAAATGGACGCTTGATGTTGTTATCCGTCTCTGTGTCTACTTACTGTAAATGGTTTACATAGATCCTCTTCTTCTGAAATGCTACATTATCATAGAGAAGTGCCATTTCCTTTTTTCAATGGTTTCAAGCACCAAACTAATACACACGCGCACAGAATATACAGTCTGCACAAACACACAAAATATTTGACCACCATAAAGAGTCATTGTATATAACCTGCAGCATGTCCCTGACATCACTTTCATTTCATCCTTTCATTTCTTTAAAAGTAAAAATTGTAAATATATATATATATATATATATGTATATGTATATATATATATATATATATATATATATATGTATATGTATATGTATATATATATATTTATATATATTTATATATATATATATATATATATATATATATATATATATATATATATGTGTATATACACACACACACACACACACACACACACACACACACTGACATGGCCTTTTGGGTAATTGGGGGAATAATAACAAGTACCAGATACAACCAAGTTGATAGAATGTCTCATGTCTTCTTGAAACTGAGTCAATGCGAAAGGGGGACAACCACAGAGCTGTGGTGTGTCGGCGTGTGTGTGTGTGTGTGTGGGTGTCTATGTATGTGGGTTTGTGTGTATTTATCAAGGGTTAACTTATGACTGAGACTGTTTAGTGGAAAGATTAGAATTACGATATGAACTATAGACGGTAAACCTTCAACTGTGTGTGTGCACTCGCACACAAGTGTGTGTATTCCTGTAAGTCATTCGTTTTGATGGTCCTGAGCAGAGGCGGAGCCAAGATATTTGAGTTAAGTCAAATATATGAGATAACTCATTTTGTATGCAGTAATATGATTAGTAGTAGTGTAATTATAGCAAAAGTATAGGTAGTTAGTAGTGGTATGATAGGAGGCATATTATCAGGTCAGCAGTCATATGAGTCAATCAATTTTATTTGTCACCTGTAATCATATAAGGCAGTGTCCTCATTTAAGATCCTAGTGGCCTGAGGGTAGAAAAGGCTATTACCGGGTGGCTTGGATCATTAATGATTCTCTAGCATTTTCTTGCAGTGCCTTGTGTAAATATCCTTTAGGCAGGGTAGGGCACAGCTTACTGTATGTTCAGCCAAACTAGCCACTCTTTGCAGTGCCTTGGTGCCCTCTTTGGTGCCATATCCGTTCCAGGCAGTGATGTTCCCCATCAGGATACTAGCAATGGTGCAGGAGAAGAATTTGTTCAGTATTTAAGGGAATATAAAGAGTCAGTATGCAGACCCTAGGTCAGACCCTCGATGATGTGGGCACCAAGGTACTTGAAGATGTCCACCCTCTCCACCAAGGACCTTTTGATATTAAGGGGGGCGTAGGTCCTCTTCTGTTTCTTCTCAAAGTCCACTACTATGTCTTCAGTCTTGCTGACATTCATGAGTAGGTTGTTGGCCTGAAACCAGCGAGTCAGGTCCTCTACTTCTTTCAGGTAGGACTTTTCATTGTTGTCAGTGATCAGACCCACCACAGCTGTGTCATCAAGGGAGTACAGCAGGGTGCTTAACACACTGCCCTGGGGTGCTCCGGTGTTTAGGATAAAGGTGGAAGAAGTGTGCCCGCCCACCCTCACCACCTGCGGTCTGCCCAACGATCCACATGCACAGTGAGGTGTTTAATCCTGGAGAGGAAAAGTGTAGAATGAAGTGGCCACAGTGTTGGTATCATTAGACATATAACCCTTCTTGGACGTTATATAAAAGAGGTACAAATGACACAATGTCAATGATATAACATAGGCCTATATAAAAAGGTTTCTAAAACATTGAAACACATGAAAACACAAGATGTGCACCATGGACTGCACTAAAACACTTTGAAGCATCCATCCATCTTCGTCCGCTTATCCGGTCTCGGGTCGCGGATTTGAAGCATGCAAATACAATCTCCATTTCAAAGCCACCCTTTTTTCATTTGTACTCTGAGCCATTGAACATCTGATAGCCATCAGATATCTTGGAAAATCACACATGACACACTGACTTGTAGACAGTCTGGACCAAACATTTTGCCTTTTTCTGTCTTTTTTATTTGGCTAAATATGAGTCGTGGCAGTCTTCCTTAGTCAGTACAAATCACAGATTTGGTTTGACTCCCCTGCCGCAAGCATTTCCACTCCCACAGGATGACAGTTTTCAAACCGTTAAAGGACTAATTAATTAAACTCCGGCCAATTTTTACGTTAATCTTGATCGCTATAACTATGTTAGTACTGTCGATAGCAAATAAAAATGAGCTGAAACGGTCCTAGCAAACTGGAGTTGCTGCAGCTAATTCCCAGAGCTCCCAGTGAGCTAAAATGGCAGTTTTGGGGGCATAACATAAAGAGTGCCTTTGTGCCTCTTAACAGACACAAAATACAATTAAAATGTCTGTGAAACATGGCCCTTACATGACAACAAGATGCGTTTTCAACTCAGACATTGTCTGGGATGAGTGAGTGTGTTCAGCCCGGCTTCGGTGATAATCAACAAGCAGCAGTTCCGTGTGTATTTGTAGCATATATATCCATTTTGTGTGTGAACAATCTGGCGTTGGTGAGTATGAGTCTTGGCAGTGGTGATCTATGTGGTAGTTTCCTTAGCCGTGCTAGCAGGCCCGCCCGGCGGCATCCTTGCTTCTGATTCCTCCCCGCCTTCCTCGCCTGGTGCGGTCGACAACAATACAACTAGTTGATTATCACTGAAGCTGGGCTGAACGCACTCACTCATCCCAGACGGCAGCTAGCAGCTAACAGGGTAGGTGAATTTAAACAATGTCTGAGTTGAAAATGCATCTTGTTGTCATGTAAGGGCCCTGTTTCACAGACATTTTAATTGTATTTTGTATCTGTTAAGAGGCACAAAGGCACTCTTTATGATATGCCCCCAAAACTACCGTTTTTGCTCACTGGGAGCTCTGGGCATTAGCTGCAGAAACTCCAGTTTGCTAGGACCGATTCGGCTTGTTTGTTTTTTTTTTGCTATCGACAGTACTGACATAGTTATAGTGATCAAGATTAACGTAAAAATTGGCCGAAGTTCTCCTTTAAGTAAGCTGCGTGCAAGTTGCTTTTGTTTATTTAGGAGATAATTAATGAAACAGACAAAAAGAGCAAAATATTTAACAATGGTTTGGAATAAAGAGTAAACTGTGTGTGATGACCTGCGGTTTCATGTTGCATGGCTTCGTTACACTTGATAGTCTGTGGGGGATTAAATCCTGAGTAAGTCACAACAAAAGGGCCAGACTTTCTGCTTGTGTGTTTGCATTCACATTTGTGCAGGACAGTAGACAATACAATTTAAAGTATCACGCCAGTTTATTATGTTATCATGCAAACAAACAATGCAGAAGGAGAAGGAAATCAGGATCCTGGCATCACTATTTTGAATTAGCCGGACGTCACATTGGCGGCTGCAAGGAATAAACAAAGGACTAGAAGGACTGCTTTATGGCCCATAAATGTGTACCTGCCTCACTTTTTATACAGCAGGGATTACAGCACTCTGTGGTGAGGAAACACAGACAGGACTGTTAACAATCTAACAATCTTTACAGATTTGCCTTATCTTGAGTGTTTCTGCTGAATGATAGTTTTATGAAAACTTTTCCAAGGAACCTGAAACTCTTGTCCTTTGGTCGTTCACGTTGCACGGACATTCAAACCCCCCCCCCAAAGACCCTAGATGTCAACTCACTATTCCAGAGAAGTCTTTTTAAATGAACCAGCCCACCAATACTTCCCTTTGAGTCATGTTCTTATCTTTCAATATATAATAACTCGTGATTCCAGGAAAAGGACATTGCAGAAATCAAGAAGCAAATATAGTAGGAAAATGGCAGTGGCAGATTAAACTTACAACACACCATTAATTTTTGCCTTAAATCATTTTTTTAATCAAGTTGGTCTTCTGTGCATGTTTTGAAGAAATACAATTTACAAGCCTTCCTGAAACAGCTTTCAAACTTAAAATCTATTGATTGTTCACTTTCCAACGGACCCTGAAGGCAGCACAAAGAACAAAGAGCCAATGAGGATTTTTACAAGCACTGTTGCATCATCTGTTGCCATGCGTCCACAGGGTTGCCCGCAAAAGAGATCACTTTCACTTTCGGGTTCCTAGAAAACGGAGCATTTCTATCACAGTGCGTACTCTGAGCTGGACACAAACCACAATTTAAGACAAACACAAATAGGCTGTTTACCATACATTTACTGCACACACGCACTGTTTGGTATGAAGTCAAACACAAAGCATACACACATACACAAAACAACTTCTAAGTGTAGAATAATGTTCTTACTATTTGTAGATAAATAAGAATGTAAAAGGTATCCATAAGAGACCAAGTGTGTGTTTGGTGTATGCTTATTTAGCTTAAGCCATAACTATAAGATAGTTAGGATCACAGTGGCCTCAAGCAAAGTACATTGAGTAATAATAACAAGTGAAACAGGAGCAGAATGTACCGCTCATACTAGAAGTGATTGTGTTTACTGATTACTGACAATGCAGATAAATGTGCTGTTGACAACATGTTCTCTGCACATACTCCTCCCTCCACTAATCCATGCTTTGCTTCACTTCTTAAACAGTAGCCTCCTTTCCTAGTAAGAGAAGGAGGAAGCAGGAAACTATAACTTAACAGGACTCAAACCCTCATCTCAACAAACTAAAGACCTTTAAACTTTCTATGGGTCAGGTGGTTAGATTTCAGTTTCATTCTGAGAACTGGCTCCTCTTTGACAACACCCTGGATTCAAGCCAATGCATCTAAATCGTAACGATTTTTTGTTTTATCAGGTGGCTAGGTTTCACACTAAACATGGGCAACTTACCAACCAAGCCACTTTGAAACAGAGAATTTGCCTGGTAGCCCTGCAGCTACAGAGCCTCACATTTTGTGTTTTTTTTGAGTTTTTGGAAAGAGCATGTGGCAGCAAGTCTCAAACCAAATGTGAATCTGGGCAGAACTTATTTCAGCAGACATGTTGACGCTGAGTAGATTAACAGCTGTGTGCACAGTAGCATCCGCAAGCAGAAATTTGTAAAAGATTTTTCTATTGAGGGGAAGTTTTTTCGCACAGTATGTATTAATCGCCTGCTGGGCCTGTGACATTGAGGTGGCTTGTGTCTTTAGATTGTAGAAGCAGGGCAGGAGACCAAAGTTGAATGTGGTGGAGGTGACTACTGGCTTTTGCCTTTCACGAGAAGTGTAAACAGTGTGGCAGAATAATGACTGGAAGATCAACATTACGATGGTGCTTGTGCATTGATGCATCTGTATTAACAATTGAATCATGTCATGTATAATTACACATCAGTCACAGGGACATTTTTTTTATGAATAAAGATTATTACTATTACTGTGTATACTTTAAATATATTTGCTGATAACACTTCTGTACTTTTACTCAAGTACTTAAAGGGATAGTTTGGATCTTTTGAAAAGGAAATATGCTTATCTGCTGCCCCCGTCCACAGCAGAACATTGCTTCTCTTCCGTGATGGTACTCCTGTCTGCTTCTCCAAACTGGGGACGTGTCGATCACTTTCTACTGTAGGTAATACAATGAATATGGATAAGTACCTCATACAACCCCACTTCAAAATATCCAAACTATCACTTTAAGGGTTTGAAAGCAGGACTTTAACTTAGTATCTTAGATCTGAATACTTATTTCCTAATACTTATTGCTTTTGTGTTTTAGAACACAAAAGCAAAAATGACCCTTTCGTTGGTGTTAAGGACATTGTGCTTAAAGTTCACACAAGTAATATATATATATATATACATCAGTAGTATATCAGTTGGCAGGGCATTTTTGAAAATGTAAGTAGATGGTACAGACAATATCAAAGACTGGCCAAGTGTGTGTACGTAAGGTGCAAGACAAAAAGATGACAATATTAGATACATTGTTCCTTTCAAAACACATACAGTGTGATTTCTCTCTAAATGCTGATGTCAGCCATGTGGATAAAAACATTCACCCAAACTTACAACACACTCAGTTTGTCTGCTCGTCATGGAACAGGCCCAGAGTTCTTCACCCCGTTTCACTCATCACACACATGGACAACAGTGAGATTCTGATATCGACTAATCAATCAAATGTTAATCTTGGACCTTGGCAGCAGGCCAATGCATTTGTCCGGCATAGTGGGAGCAGCACATTAGTAGGAAATGAGAAGATATAAGACATTTCATCAGAAACTTCATGTTGTAATGGGAAGGCTCCAATTAGACCTCTATTCAGTACAGCTGTCGGACTGGTTTCTCAGAGCCACTCTGGCTTTTCAAGTAAACCTGTTGATTCACTTGCTGCAGCTGTATTACTGTAAATTGTTTCTCTTGCTGAATGACCTTTGTATTTCAACAGAAGGGCCACGACACTTAAGTGAGTTAATTTTTTTAGGAAGATGTCGTGATTTCAGCCCTGAAGATGTGTCCTGCAGCAGAACAATGATTCGATTACAGAGTTGTTTGTGCACTGTTCTGCTGCCCACTTTGTGGAAAGAGCAAGTCGACAACAATAACATGGCATTGTTCTGTCAGAGTACACAGGAAAAGAAGACTCTTCAGTTACTGAAATATGACTGGGGGACGACCGGCAAAATGAGCAAATGAGGGATATATACGTATATGGAATATATATAACGTTTTTTGAGATTTTTCTGAGTGCTTTAGTTATTATTTTCCAGATAGTGACTACTTTGAGTTCTCTGTATGAATTTGCAGTTTACCAACTCTGACCTTAACCCTTGTGTGGTGTTCAGGTCTGTGTTTGCTAAAAGAAAAATGATGCTATTTATTATTTCTTCTAACTCAAACTCATTGGCCTTGGCTCATTTTCTGTGAAGAACTTAAAAAATAACTTATTTTCAATGACCGCACACGGTACACCCCCCCTACACATAACTATTACATATGAGGTGTTCAGGTCTACTGGACCTGAGTGTATTTAATTGTAGGTGCTATGAAACTATGTTGTCTTTCTGCACCTGCTATTCCCACACAAAGTAAAAAAAAATTACATTTCAAGCACTTTCAACTGTTCTGATTAAGTTCTAAGAAATATGCACCAATAATGATCAAAAATCTTGTTTCTATTTTTTTTTTAACCTTTTTTATAATTGAATTTCCTTATTTTCTCACAAAAAACGAAAATGATCATAAATGTGATCTCACAGGGGTAAATGGCTAATATGAACCATAAATGATGTAAATATCATTGGTAATTCAGCTAAAGTAAACATATATTAAGTATTTTTACATAAATTGTTATGGCTGTATTGATTTAAAAGCCTACTCATGTGGTGGGTCCACCAGACCCGGGAACATTGGCTGTGTAACACAAATATGAACACCTTACAAGGGTTAAAGAAAAAATCACTGATCGAGAAGATTTTTAAGAGATGTGAGCAGAGATTTGCCCCCATCAACATTTAATATGCATCGTGGCAGCCTGATGACATGAACATGTTTCCCATCGGGCAGCACTGGAAAATATTGTGGCCTGAGCGATTTTATTGGCTAGCAGTAAATATAAAAATGCTTCAGTTCTTCTCATAAGCACCAGTAATTCATGGAAGACATTGTTCTTTCACATTCAGCAGAATAACCTTTATTACATTTAGATTGCGCACCAGATAACTGTACGAGTTTGACTGCTTTGTGAATATGAAAGTAATACATGTCCCATTGATTATTTTTTTTTTTTACAACCTCCTTACAATAATCACTAAAGATTCACTGAAATGCAGCTTCTCATTTCACAGCAGCTCTACTTCCACTTTCATCCCAAATCAATTGTGTATTTGACAGATGAATACAGGAAGTACTGGATCAAATTCACTGAATTGGAACTTGTCAGGAGCTGCCAAGGCCTGATGGTTCCTGTCTCCCCTCTGACCAACTCCTGTATACAATAACATTCAGAAAGGAGATACTGCCATGGTTACAATGGCACCTGGCTGAGTTTAATATTGTTGGCTGCAGGTCATTGAGACGTTATGGTCTGCTTGCCAAAGAGGCTGGGAAATATGAATAAGTGAATGAGTGTTTGAAGAGCTAAAAAAAAAAAAAAAAAAAAAAGGCAACAATAGCATTGCCTTGTCACAGTATCCAACAAGCATAAACATGATAATCTCCCAGAATACAATATGTCATATCTTCTTCAACAAACTTTCCTAGTCTTGTTTTTAACGCAGCATCATACATAATTATGAAAACCAGTCTCATGAATGTGTTAAATTATTCTTCATTCATTATCTTCAGTTTTTTGTGCTTCTGTGTTCTTTCACTACCACATTTGTGTCATGCCTTCTTGTCATCATAAAAACATATACAGGTTTGTGATAATGAGCCATTCAAAATGAAACTGTAGAACACACACACGAGCGTGCACACGCACGCACGCACGCACGCACGCACACACAAACACACACACACACACACACACACACACACACACAGGTTTGTGGCATTATCTTTGTGGGGATAGTGCATCATTGACATAATGCATTCCCTAGCCCCTTACCCTAACCTTAACCATCACAACTAAATGCCTAACCTTAACCCTTACCCTCACCCTAACCATAACCTAATTCTAACCCTAATCCTACAACCAAGTCTTAACCCTCAAACAGCCCTTTAACCTTGTGGGGTCCAGCATTTTGGCCCCACAAAGCTGTCGGGACCCCACAAGTATACTGGACTCCCGGTTTTTGGACCCCATGAATATAGTTAAACAAGCCCACACTCACACACATACAAACCCAATTTAATTGTTGGTTTAGTGTGCCAGAATACTCCATAACATCTACAGAACCAAAGCTTTACAGCAGGTTTACATGTGTGCTTTGTAATGTTTACTAGATGATAACAGTTAACTATTCACTTTAACAGCCATTCAAGTCTTACCATTGTTGCTGGCCATTAAGGAACAGATTATCAGCAATCGTTATCACAAAATGTACAGTACATACAAATGAAAGTATACAGCAAACTGAAAGCAATAATTTAAGGTACATTATATCATAATTGTCAGATTGTCCTCATATTGAAAGTGGATTCTGCTATGGAGCAAGTGCATGTGAGTACAAATGTAATGTCACCCTTACAGTAACAGCAGTGATTATCTGCTAGACTATAAACAATATGTTCAACTACAGACAATACCGATGGGACAGCATTGAAAACTACCAGGATATAATACAAAATGGGGACTAAAGGTGGACAGTGACACAACATTTACTGTACCAAGAGAACAAAAGGTGTACAACGTGAATGGCAAAAAAACAACATGCACACACTCATTTCCAATCAGCAACCCCCTTAGTCACTTCTGTCAGCTGTGCAAATGTTAGCCACAGTCAAACAAGAAGATAAAGAGATAAGCACTGAAGAAAGTTCCTGTTTTCCACACAAGGAAGTGCAGATTTTCTGAGACAGGAAGTCGCTTTTGACCAGAACACCTTGGGATGTGGGAAGTTTGAATTGACCTGACATAAAGCCATGGTTGAGGACACACCCATACAGGTCCAGTGCATCATCTAATATCTGTCTTTGCTCTCAGGTGTGTACTTTACAAAACACTAGCTGATCTTTTGTGAGCTAAAAATTGCAGGTCGACAAATAAATTAGTACACTGAAACTTCAGATGATCTCTGCAGAGCCCATACTAAAAGTGAAAAACAATAACACCAAAGCATCAGCTCGCTCCTGCAGAAACTTGAGTGCATGTGCCATAACATGTTTCTTCTGCTAATATTCAGCAACCACTGCTGGTAATCAGCAGTCATGCCTCAGATCAAACATGCAAGCTGCTCAGACAGACTCCAACAAAGCTCATATGGTTTAATACAGGACTAAAACAACAAATATAGATTTTTTGCATTATGCTGCATTTTTCATCCATTTGTCATCCATCGATGAGCCCTCCCACACTGTAGGCTCTCATGCTAAATAAAAGAAACAGAAAACCAATACGCTTAAGTTACCAAATTCCCATGTGGCTACAGCAACAAATACCTTTTGAATAACTAAATGCATGTGTGCATAACCGCTGCATTCATACACTCTTATACACTCAATAAGGATCTGTAATTAGGCACAGCAAGGACTATGTTAATCTGCCTATGTTTCAGGCTCTTGTTTCTCTCCCTGTTTCACAGAAATGAAACTCATGGAGTACATTCGCACATACATGCAAATAAACACTGAGTGCGCAACAATAAGCACGCAAGAGACATGCACACATGTTACAAACTGCATTGTACAATATGAGACGATGGTAATTTAGAATATGTCTGCAATGCACGTAAGAACTTCCAGACAGAGGCAGCTGTGGCAGACATCCAGGGGTACTGTGTGTTTCTGATTAAGCAGAGTCAATAAGAGAGCAGTAAACTCAGTCCTCCCTCTCTCCCTCCAGTCTCTCGTCTTACATGAATCACATTTCGCTGCACAGATCTAAATGTATTCCGCATGCTCCAACTTTGCATTGTGCACATACCGTTCAACACACTAGTTAAAAGTAAAAAAAAAAAAGGTTGCTTCGACTTACAATTGCTATATATGTCAGAGGTCACTTTTCACTACTGTTTAACTTATTTTACTATTTATTTAAATTTCTTTTATCATTATTAATACGTACTGTGTGTATATGTTTATACTTATATTGTTTATATCTTTTTATCCTTCTTATATTTGTATGTGTGACATGCTCCAACAACACCATGACAAATTCCTCGTATGTGCAACGTACTTGGCAATAAAGCCCTTTCTGATTCTGATTCTGTCTGTCTGCCTCCCTGCCTGCCTGTCTGTCTCTGCCTCTTTAGGCAATGCCAGCTGTCCTTGGGTCTTAATTTCCTTAACTTTCTGTGTGTGTGTGTGTGTGTGTGTGTGTGTGTGTGTGTGTGTGTGTGTGTGTGTGTGTGCGCGTGCGTGTGCGTGTGTGTGTGTGCAGACATTTGACAAGATTATTATGACGAGGTGATGCAATGCAGGTATATTTAGAATTAACTTATGGCATTAAAAAAACACTGATTAAGTCATGCACAATCGTCTGCCACGCACACACACACACACACACACACACACACACACACACACACACACACACACACACACACACACACACAAGCTCTCTGAATAAAGTTAAAGTGAGATGTGATAAATGTCCAACTGTAATTTTGGCACAAACTGGTTCTACTGTAACTGATATAATTAGAAAGCATCATAAATAGGCGGGAGTTTATGACCGCAGAGTGATTTGACTTCATGTGAAATAGTTGGCACTTATCCTATTTGGAAACAACACACCTCCCTGGCTCAGGTCATGCAATAACCACCATATGCCCACAGCTAAAGAGGAATATGAACTATACTATGATATGTTATCAGCGTCCCATTAATACTACATATAGTGATAAATATATATATATATATATATATATATATATATATATATATATATATATATATATATAAAAAATGGGATTCACATGGGAAGTGTCCTGATGTGGCTTTGGTGTTGAAAGTCAAGTAATGAAATGACTGTTGGAATGTCACAATATGAGCATTTCTTGGCTGAATCACCCCACATGTAAAGGCCCCGTTGGACCTTTTTCTGCAGAAGAGCCTACTATTAACAACAAATGAAGAAGTGCAGCCGCAGAGGCGCTGATTTGGTTTCCCTCGTGGCTCCAGTCAACTGATTTGTTCACTACTTCTTTTTCTTTTTTTTTTTTTTTCTTTTTTTTTTATCAGAAAGATCAAACATTTTTTCTTGTGTGACTTATTTTGAATGCTTTCTGATTATGATCATTATCATAATGGAACTTACCATGTTGGGCAAAGTGCAAAAATGCACCTGATTTTTATCAGGAACATCTGCAAAAGCAGCTTGAACTATCAACTGAGACTGTAATGCCAACACCAGACATGAAAGACATTTAACTTGATATGTCATTTGATTTAAACCGCTCCAGACAGGGCCATCCCACATAATAAACTGAGCACATCCTGTGCTCTTCTGAAATGACTGATGTTTTGACGTATGCATGTTTAATTATAGGCCTACGTATCTGAATGAGAACAAATAATGATTCAACAATTCTTATGAAAAACACACAGATAGAGAGAATGAGAGAGAGAGAGAGAGAGAGAGAGAGAGAGAGAGAGAGAGAGAGAGAGAGAGAGAGAGAGAGAAAGAGCTGACTATACAGCGCCATCATTAAAATCCTCTCATAAAACGCCCAACCTTGTGTATTATGCATTAATCGGATCCGTTACCTGTCTTTCTGTAAACGTCCTACTGTCATGTGGCTTTGCGGTTTTCTCGAAATTCTCCAAATAATAACTGCGTTCAAATGAACTGAAAGAGCATAGGGGCTGCTCTGAGCTCAGTTTCACTTTCGGTTGTGTTTCAGAGAAACCGGCTGCCTGCCGCTAAAGCGATCCTGCTGTTAGGGGAAGCAGACCAAACAGGCGGAGCTAACAGGCCCGGAGCTATAAAGTCAAGGAGTATTACCACGCTAGCACACATATACCAGCGTATGATTTAACGGGTGGGGAATCACAGCCAGCAGGTCGACAGAGTTACTTACGAGCTGTCAAATTGATGGTTACCCTCCATCACTGCGCTGCGTCACGGATTACCTGCTGGACATTAACTGGACTCACTGATCGCGGTTGTTTGCGCAACGGATCTTTAAACAGCCGCTGTCGTTAGAACAAAACGGTAAGACTTCTCGAACTGGAATTATGCTGTAGGCTGCTGTTGGGTGGGTTTGGATTCATGCCTGATTTTTTTTTTTTTTTCCTTGGCCTTGTGCATTGGAAACATAAGGGAGTTAAATGTTAAGCTGTGCCTCTGAGGACTTTTTGGGGAAAGGAAATGGAATGCTGGAGTTTCACTCTTTTCCCTTGTTTGATTCCCATTGTCCAGATTTTAACTGCAGCATGCAGTGGGAACTGTAAAACTTTATGAGGCAACGCAGACAATGAAATACAAAGAGAAACACGTAGGCTAGGCTACTCCACAACTTTTTTTTTTTTCTTCTAAATGATTATACTTTGAATGTGATCCATCTCCATGGCTGTTTGTAATGTGCCTGACATTGAAGCTAAACAGTCCCCAGAATTGCAAAACACATCACCACCTGTTAATCTTTTTTTTTTTTTTTTTTTTGGGGGGGGGGGGCTCAAAGTTCAAAGTTAACTCAAACACAAAGTCATTCACATTGAACGTTTGAACTACGCAGGGAGAAGGATACAGGATAGGCCTATTAATATGACACAGACAATATGTCAGTTGTACCCAGCTGTTGTGTATCATAAGATGTGTATCCCCTCATCCAATCTAACAGGTTGAGACCGTTTATGAAAAAAAAAAAAATAACAACTCAAATACTACTTTCAGTTCGCAATGTATACATTTATTTAGTCATTTTTTTGTATTTGTCATTGGCTTGGAAAATTTTGATTTCAACCAGGTATTTCAGTCATTGAGGCAGAAATGATACAGCATAAATACTGCTATAAGCACTATAACCTTTGTGTGTGTGTGTGTGTGTGTGTGTGTGTGTGTGTGTGTGTGTGTGTGCGTGTGTGTGTGCGTGTGTGTGTGTGTGTGTGTGTGTGTGTGTGTGTGTGTGTGTGTGTGTGTGTGTGTGTGTGAGTGTCTCCAGGCAGTATACAGCTGACTGTATTTTGGCCTAACCGCAGATTCAAGTCATATCAAACATAGTTCCATGGAAACTCAAATGAATATCTAACCTAAACACTGAGACAGTCACTGAATTGTGTATACACCCACACACACACACGTTTCAATATTACAAATCGTTCTCTTTTTAGAGCTCTAGGGTCTTAAATGGTCATTGCCTAAGGGTTGTGTGTTGTTCTTGTGAATGATGAGATTCACCGCCACTGTCCTGATAGTTTTTGTCAGAAAGGTGTAACTCTTAACTGATTTTGGTTTAAAAATGTAATTTGCTTTACTTAGTAATACATTACTGTTTGATAATAACTCTTTCTGTCTTGTCTCGTCTCTCTCAGGATGTCAGTGTGGTGGTTAGAGATGGGAGAGGGTCTGGGGCCTCTCTCCCCTGTAGGATGGTAGCCGACAGCACAGTGGAAGGCCATGACAAGACCAAGTTGTCAAGCTCATCGTCGTCACCGTCGGCATCCTCATCATCGTCCCTGTCTTCACCGCTGGCTAGGCGCGAGCTCGCTCTCAGCTCACAGCGCACCAAGTTGGAGCAGCTTCAGCATCGGGCCGCTCTAGTCCCTTCTGTGTATCTGACCCACTTCCCCACGTTCTCCTGCAAGGAGGACTGCAAGATCATCACAGACACAGCGGCCAAGCTCGAGCGCAGCGCCTTCTACTGGGGTCCTCTGGGAGTGGAGGACGCCCATCGCATGCTGCGGGACGCACCGCTGGGCAGCTTCCTCATCCGCGACAGCCGGCAGAAAGACGTCTTCTTCACGCTGTCCTACCACTGCAAGAGCGGCCCGGTCAGCGTGCGCATTGACTACAAGCGACAAAAGTTCTCACTGGCGGGCAACGAGCGCTCCTTTCCGACACTCTTTGCCCTCTTGGAGCATTACATCAATTCTCCCAAGAAGAGCCTGAGCATTCCGTACAGGAAATGGAAGCCGACGCTGCAGGAGCTGTGCAGGAAGCGCATCATGGAGCTGTGTGGCGGAGTAAGCCGGGTGTCGGAGTTGCCACTCACCCATGTTGTCCAAGACTTCCTGTTGGAATTCCCTTACAAACTATGACCAGCTTGCCGTATAAAGTTTTGATAGTATTATTTTTCATTTCAAGAAGGCAGTTTTTACCAAGTAACAGTAAACAGGAGGAGTGTTTGTTAAAACCTGCCCATCATGTGTTGGATGTTAAGCCTGCATCGCCTTGGTTACACATACAACCGTCTCCCTTTTTTGAGCTAAAAAGCCACAAAATGTTTCACAAGAGACATTATGACCACAGTCAAGTACATGCACTGTTCAATGGGCCCGGGCATGACATTTCAACATACATTACCTCCAGAGATTCAACTTGCACACGGACAGCGCGCCTTCTGGTCATGAGGAAGCATGAAAAGCTGGAAAAAGCTGCATTAAGAGAAATCTACAGCCACAATAGAGCTATTAGAGAGATAAAAGAACGGGTGTGGTCAACTGTGATCACTCTACTAGAAACTGTAGGGTCTGTTGTTGCCCATTTGTGGCCACTAGAGACCCAAACATATTTAAAAGTGGATTGTGGAAAGACTTTAAGGGCATCAACAGAGTGGACTTGTGGGAGGGTACGGGCAGTGGTACCAGTCGAATTGACTTTTGTAGCAGACTTTAATACTCTAATGTTGTTAAATGTTTACATCACACGCGAATGTTTGCCAGCACTGATGGCTCAAATACCACTTGATGTCTTTTTTAAAATCTGCACCCAGATGAAATATTGTAGAAGATGTCAGAGGGTGTTGGGGTCACGAGGTCTGGTGCTAAGTTGTACTGTATGTGGAGGCACATCGCCTCTTACTCAACCATCTCTGCCAGGCAGATAATAAGTTTGTCGGTAAGACTTTACTTGAAGGTATATACATAAGAGTGTCATGACACTGTCATGACACATGAACCCTAACCGTAACTCTAACCCTAACCATAACTTGTCAAGACAAAAACCCAATGACACTTATGACAGAAGCGTTATGTCATAAAGGTTTATGACTTGTTTATGTTTATGACATGTTCATGACCTTGTCATGTCACTCTTATGTAGATACCTTCAAGTAAAGTGTAACCAGTTTGTCTTTACTGAATCAGATATACAAGAATATTTTTTATATTTTTTATTTGCTATTATATTTGAAATAAAAGTTATTTAAACCAACCTTGCTCGATTTTCAGTTACTTTTTGACTGTGGTATTTCTCTTCCCCAACTCATGTCATGTGCGGGGACAGGTAGGAGCTAGCAGGGGTGGAGAAAGAGGGAGAGACAAACACACACAGTCATACATACTTTGTCCTCGCTGTGTTACAGACAATAGGACAGACAGACAGACAGACAGGAAGTGTGACTCGGTAGTGTACAGTATTCACCACAGTGAATCATCTGTGTAGGTGAAAGTGACAGGTGGGTGGGGTCCCATTGGTAGTAAATGGACTGTTACGCTTAGACACACACACACACACACTTACCAGAAACGGGCAGAGGTGACGTGTGATTGTGTCTATTTGTGTGTGTGTGTGTGTGTGTGTGTGTGTGTGTGTGTGTGTGTGTGTGTGTGTGTGTGTGTAGTACATTTAACCTAATAAGGGCCCAATGCAGATTCAAATTTCCTCAGGAGGAAGTGGGAAATTTTGGGGGGGGTTAGTGGTTTGACAGAGACATGTTAGATCAAGGTCACGGTTAAAGTTACAGTTTGCGTTTCATTTTAGAGTTAGGATAAACATTTTCTATGTAGCACATATTTAAATACTATAAATAATACAAGAAAGCAGGTGGAAAGACATACAAGATGTCAAAATACTTTGTACACAGTGTACAGGAAAGCCCTTCTAATCTAGTGCACGAAGAAGAGATTCCAAAGATGACTTTCAAACAAGGAATGCCATTGTTCACTACACACTGGCTGTAATGTCCTTTCTTCAATGGAGGCAACACTGATTCAGGTGGGTGTACTTGCTTTAAATGTATGACTCACCTGTTTGACAAACATACTGTATGCACGATATATTTGCAATCACATTGGAGCAAAGCCCAGCTGAATGCTCCTCTTGAGACTATAGTCTTTAGAAATGATGCTTAAACTGGTGGGACCGGCATGTGGCACAAATCAGAGGCAGGGTGTAAACAGGAACCCTACACACTTTTTACACATTCTTACACAGAGCCGTTGCGTTTATCCAAACTGTTGTAAAGTTGCAGCAGAAATTGATGTAACTTTCTTCTTGTCGGAATCACAAGTTTAAAAGTTCAACTGTTACAAATTTCATTGTGTTTTCATGTCATTGTTGCGGAACACTTAATTCCTGACACACACGGGAAGAAAGTCTTTTCCCAAAAAATAATGTCCTAAAATTGTCACCTTGCATACTTTACTGCCCCACTGCTATTCACAGGGTTGATTTAGTTATATTGAAAGCCAAGTTTGTATTAGTAAAAGGTAAAAAAAACACAGTCACGTCAATGTTAAAAATAGAACATGTTTTACAGAACATGTGGGTGCAGTAAGCTAGATGTATCTTTAGAAAGCATAATCATTTGCTTAAAGTTTGCCATTTCATGACGTTTGTGAGAGTATGTCACTTTTTTTTAGACAATGTAGTGTACAGTTATAATTTCTAACTTGAGGTTGTAACCCTTCCTCATACCTAACCAGAACTCCAACGCTAAAACCAAACCTTACCATAAGGCTTTGTGATCTTTTTTCGGGGATTTTTGTTTGATCCTCTTGGGTCTAGACAATGTAGCCACACACACATATCTCTCTCTCTCTCTCTCTCTCTCTCTCTCTCTCTCTCTCTCTCTCTCTCTCTCTCTCTCTCTCCTCTCTCTCTCTCTCTCTCTCTCTCTCTCTCCTCTCTCTCTCTCTCTCTCTCTCTCTCTCTCTCTCTCTCTCTCTCTCTCTCTCTCTCTCTCTCTCTCTCTCTCTCTCTCGTCAGTGAGATACACACTGCGATTGCAATATCTTAATTTTTTTATAGGCGTGCTTGTTTTCAATCCTCATTTTTTTTAAGCTTTACCTCGAAAATGAGATCATTGGTTTAAGCACAAATTGTGGGGGGGCGAGTGAATCATATGTAGCAGTTTCATTCATAGCTTCTCAGTTTTCAGGACATTCCCGACTACTATTTTGAGAAGTGAAAGGTGAAGTGAGGTGTTCTGTGATTGTATGCTTATCAGCTGATTTCTGTGGAGTCCTCTGCTTGGAGTTTTCTGTCCTTTATACACACACACACACATATACACACACATATACACACACATATATACACACATATATACACACACACACACACACACACACACACACACACACACACACACACACACACACACACACACACACACACACACACACACACACACACACACACACACACAAACAATTGAAATTATATATAGTTATCCTAGCTTCACTGATCTTGTATGTTCTTGGCTTTCCTATGACCAAACAAATTCCTGACTTAGTCACCAGGTTCCGTGGTTTCTTCAGGCTTTTCTATTGATTTTTTTTACCCACCAATTCTTGTTAGTGGGATATCTCAGAATTCCCAGTATGATGACATCTGATATACAGGAAACTTAGTGGAAATGTTGGTCATCAGATTAGAAGAAAGAGTTTCAACACTTCATCAACAAAAGACATAGAACGTCCAAAGAATTTAATGTACTGTACATGTACATGTATTAACACAATAAAACAGACAAGCTTTAACTAAATCCAGTGTGGATGTGTAATGTAGTAGTTCTTCAAACAGCAGCTAGACCATGGCTCCAAGAATTCCCCAACTTCTATACTCAAACTTTCTCACAGCAACGATGGTGTTGGAGAGTTAGATGACAAGATTGCTACCAATCACCAGGTTGGCTTAGCTTAGCATGAAGTCTGGAAACAGAGGGAAACAGCTAGCCTGGCTCTGTCCAAAGGTAACAAAATCTGCATAAAAGCACCTCCAACGCTTACTTATTAACATGGTATGTCTCATTTATTTAATCCATATAAAAACAAATTGTAAAATAGACAGGCTGTACTTTTACGAGGGGTTGTACTTACTTCGTACTTCGTGGCTTGGTGCAGTAACTTTCTATTCTCGTTGTCTTGTGACGACAAGATTCCAGGAAGGTTTTGTTACTTTTTTACAGAGTTAGCTGCCCCCCAACCCCCATTTCCAGTCTTTGTGGTAAACTGAGCAAATGTTTTGCCGGTTGGTATAACCTTTGGCATAGAGGCCTTTAAATATATGTTAGGTGAGGGTTTAATATGTGGTGGTTGGATCATTTTTAATGAGAAGAAACTGAGCATTTTTTGATCAACGGGAAGGCATGACCCTACCCTGCCTCTGATTGGTTTACCCTGTTATACTTACCCTAACCAATCTCACTTCTCATGCCATAACCTAACCTACCCAACCAACCCAACCAACGAAGGCAACTAGTTCTAGCAAATCAGAGGCAAAGTAGGGCAGATCATGCCTTTGCTGTCCTAAGAAAAAGCCTACTGTTCACCCCGCTCACAACACAACTAACCAATCAGAAGCTAGGAAGAGTTAACTCTGAGGACACCACAGAGGGGGATGTACAGGTTATTGATCTTTGGTTAACAGCTAATACTCAGAACTGGCATACATAAAGTGCCATCTAGTTTTAAACTCGGGGGCGTGCAGATTTGAACAGTACAACTGCACACCTTCAAATCTGTCCAAGATCTCTACAGTCAAAACTTTTATTGAAAGCTGTGATCGTGGTTTAATACAGAGAAACACACACACACGCACATGTTAGTATCGTTGCAGTACCAGGAACCCATTCAAATGTTTACGCACACATAACCAGACTTCCCTGAAGAGAGGAACCGCGATAAAAGCAACACATACAGACCACAAGATGGCTGAGGAGATGACTGAGGGCTCCTGCAGCAGCCACAGTAACACATCACAAAGGTAGAAAGTGTAAAGGCAATGCCATCTCACACACACACACACACACACACACACACACACACACACACACGGAACTGCAGTGTATGGTGGATCTTTACAGCTTTTAAAGCCATGAAACACAATCAGTGGAAGCCTTCACACACTCACACACACTCCATGTCATATAGTATACACGGGTGTGTATGTGTTCCTGGGGTTGGCAGTTCTTTTCTAATATTTCCTGTGGTTTTCTTGCTCAATCACTAAGGAGAACCTCCTCTGCTGTTACTACTGTGAAGAAGACGAAGACGGGGAAAAAACATGAGCAAGAGAGCAGTGGAAAAAAACAACACCCAGCTGCCTGCAAACGCAACAACAGCCATGCAGCGGCCTCACTGTTGTTAAGTAGAATAATTTATTGCAGTTCTTTATTTATTCTCTGTTTCAGTTCATTAACAATAATTACAGGTTTAAAAGCAAAAAGCATTTACAGAGCATACAAATATTACATACTACAATCAGAGACAATAATGGAAGCTTCACGTCATGTTTCGATAGAAGTTGCCAACGGTTACAGGCGACATGCCGTCATGTTGTCTTCAAACATGCCGTCATGTTCCTTCAAACCATCAGAAACTGCTCTCAGCACACCAGTGGTCACCACTATCATTCTTCTGCTATTTACAGTAGCAAGATGGAAGGAGACCGACTCAAAAAGAAAAGTATTGCTCTGAATGTCACCTTCATAAACGTTTTGATGACTGTACCGAGTTAAAAAAAGAAAAAGAAGATCAGCATTAAGTCTTTAGCTGTAAGATAACGGCATAGAAAAGAGCACGAAAGCAAAGGCGAAAGAGAAAAGAGGAAGAAGTTAATAAAAGGACTAAAAAGGATGCGGCGATAGAGTATGTTCTAAAGAATCGGTGACACTGCTTCTGCTCCTAAGATTTACATATCAAGTCTTTAATTAAGGAAAAAAAAAAATACACTGATCCCATTCAAAACAATCAAATAACACCAGAGATAAGTTGTTTGTTACATTCATCTCTCCCCTCACTGGTTAGCTCTTTAGATTATTGCAGTAGTAAAGCTTTATTCAGCTGGTTAGAGGAGGAGGGGTTAGCCCCTCTACACTGACCTTAAAACACCATCTGAAGAAATGAATGTTGGTTTTCCACGAGTGCTTTTGTTTCTTTGGGACCACGGTTTGCGCTAGAGCTGGGCAATATATCAATATTATATCAATATCGTGATATGAGACTAGATATCGTCTTAGATTTTGGATATCGTAATATGGCATAAGTGTTGTCTTTTCCTGGTTTTAAAGGCTGCATTACAGTAAAGTGATGGACTTTTCTGAACTTCCCAGAGAGCTGTAACTGTTCTATTATTTGCCTTTACCCACTTAGTCATTATATCCACATTGCTGATGATTATTTATCAAAAATCTCATTGTGTAAATATTTAGTGAAAGCATCAATAGTCAAAACTAGAATATCGTTGCGGAATCGATATCGGTATTTGGTCAAAAATATCATGATATTTGATTTTCTCCATATCGCCCAGCCCTAGTTTGCGCCCACTTTGAGATGACAATGCAACTTTGCAACACTGTGCTTTAGGGTTTTTTTGGGGTGGTAACATCCAAATTACACTCCTGCTCGTCTTTCCTGGAGAATGGGTATTATATGGTTTACCAATATTATTTGAATTCTTTTTCCCCGCATCGTTCTCAGCATCGTGTGTTGACAGACAGTTTATCAAATTATAGACAGGATGTTCCCAACAGCAATCGGAGTTTTCAGAGCACGTTTTGGTGCGTTCCAGTTGAACTGGGAAGTCAAAGTTTCTGAGTTCCCAGTCGGACATGGCAATTGGAACGCCCCCCCCCTGAAAGTCTGGATTTCCCACTCGGAAAGTCTGGAGAACCCCCGACATCACAAGTCAACATGGCTGCTCCGAGCATCAGCAGTAGCGAAAGCTGTATCAATGTACTGTTTGTTAGCACTTCTGTCTTATTTGTGTCTCATTAAATCAGTCGTGGACACGTTACTGTCCATCTTCTATCTGTGGAAATGTTGCTATGGCATTTGTACATGCAAAATACAGCATAATGAATTGTTATCAACCCGTTAAATATAATGGTTTTACGAGTCGTTACTAGAACACAAATCAATTCGGGTGTGACGTCATTCCCAGTTCCAAACTCCGACCTCCGAGGTAACTGGAACGCAGCATATCTATTGAAGCCCGTTCCCAGAAACAATGGAGAGTAAAACTGAGCTCAGGTCAGTGGCTGAGGGGCAACCAGCAGATACATTCAACGCAGTGCTGTTGTGGCAGAGTGCGGAACTAAAAACGCAGATGTTATTTCAAACGTTGTCTCATGACTCTTTGAAGTCGGCACGTCTAACATCCCTGATATCTATTAAACTGTATCCCTCTATGAGGCTGTCAGAATTTCATTTAACCAAGCAAATTAACTTTTTTTTTATATTCCTAAATACATCAAATGATACTCAGCTTTTCAATGAGTAAAATAGCAGTTCACCTGTGTTGCTACAGACAGAAACTCTTTATGTAGAGAATGAATGACAGCCTGCATGGACTCAGTGAATTATTTACTATTAATCAGTGAACTGCTGTCCATTATGTATAACTAGTGTAGGTCAGGTTGCTGATTGGTGAATCGCCTCTCTGAATGAACACACATCTATCTAATCCCTGCACGCTATGATCTACAGTATGGATATGGGAAGGAAGTTAGTGATCTAGAATGGAAGTTGAAAATAAAAGCAAATCCAACGAGGTCAAGGTTTGTTAAATACTGTTGCATATCGGGGAAGAAATGCTTTGTTACACTGCACTCAAGCAACCCGTACAAAACTGTCAGCCCAAGAGATTAATATGAACTATGATGGAAACCAACTGCTGGCTGTGATGACAAGCAAAGAGCTGCTTTCACACACCTCACATTCCAAGATGTAGGAATCAAAATGTTTACTAGCAGGGCACAACAGCTACAACGTCACGTTAACATCAAATTATCGTTTACAGTATGAGACCTGCTCCCTCCTTGCTCAAGATGCTGCAGATGATGTAATACATTTTCTATAATAGACACCAGTTAGTAAATGAATGGATCATTACTTTACACCTGGAAGAATAACAACTAAACATGTAGCGCACACACACACACACACACAAAATCAAACCCATTGGCAGTTCTAGGTGGCAGTAACTGCTAACGTCTTGACATGCAGCGGTTAAAAGGCAAGTGCAGCTGACTCTGTGTAGACTGTATGTATAGTGTGTGTGTGTTTAGCGTAGAAGTGACCACAACCACCACAAAACATTGGCGGTGAACACAAAAACAGAGCAGGTCTTTTTTAAAGTGGATAAAGAGCTCACGACAGCAGCATGTGGCGTAATGTGTGTGTTTCTTTGAGCTGACAAACAATCGATCAGAATGAGTAAAAAACGTTGCTGGTTGCGCGCCTTTGCACACGCTCGCTTAAAACACAACCGGATATACTCAAGTGCACAGAAACCCAAATGTGCTTCAAGCCTTCCTCGAGTTCGACCAGTGTCTCTATTAAAAAAAAAAAAAAAAAAAAAAAAAAAGTCTTCCATCATGTGAAACACAAATTTTGAGATGCCTCCAAAATCCTATCCTTATCTACAGGTCTCAACATAAAAATATTCTGCAGTCAAGCTGGATAGATTAACTATCACACTTCACTGTCCTCTTAGAGACAAGTCTAAATGCATGACCATGATTGAGTGTGTGTTGCTTAATCCAGTTCAGGCGAGTCTTGTGTGTCAGTGTGCATCTCTGTATCTTCTGTGTTCTCTACATACTCTGAGTCGTCTCTTTCTTGCAGCTCTGCAGCCGAGAGTTGGTCTATATTCACCTCTAGAGGTGTGTCTTCACCTTCTGGCTTATCTACTCCCTCTGGTTCCTCGTCAGTGGGGGTGACCAACTCCGCTGTCGTGGTTTCCTCTTTTACCGTCGCATCTGTCTCCGTCTCATCCATCGGCGACCCCTCTTCCTCTTGCTGCCCCTCCTCTTCTCTTTGCTCTTCTTTCCTATCCCCCTCTTCCTCCTCCTCCTCCTCCGCGATGGAGGCGTCTGGTCTCTGGAGGGAGTGCGCTGCGGGAATGTGGCTGGCACAGGGGTGCAGGTGTGGTGAGCCTGCTGGGGGCAGCAGCGTGAGCGACTCCACGCTGAGTGTCTCTGCGTTGTTGTCTGTAAGGAGGGAGATGTTAGGCTGGGACGCCGGGGTGAGGCTTGGGGCCAGGGCCGGAGCCGTGACTGGGGCCGAGGGAGTAGAGGCGACAAGCATTACTTCTCCACCTACTCCTTCCCCTTCTCCGCCAGAGGCGGAGGGTGGGGTGTGGTCCAAAAACGTACCATCATCTAGAGGAAAGCAGAGGAAAGAGTGAGGCAGGTGAACTCAGAGGAAGACCGACAGAGAGAGAGAGGAATGACATGCAGCAAAGGGCCGCAGGTCGGAGTTGAAACCCGGCCCGCTGCGTCGAGGAATAAACCTCTATATATGGGCGCCCGCTCTACCAACTGAGCTATCCGGGCGGCCAGAGGAAGCCATTTTTAGTAAAAGAATGTGGCTTTTCTTCAACAAAGCCTTCCAAAAATGTTTGTCCTGCTTTGTTAATGTTCATTTTGTGCACCGAGATGATCTAAAGGGGTAAAAAGTGTACTTTCCAGCAGAGGATTTAAATTTCAGAAAATCCTTTGCCTAGAACATAACTCTCACAATTTCAAGATAAATCCCATAACCAGTGGGAACCCTTACACTCTTTTTTAAATTTGATCATTCCAGTCCGAGTACCCAACCTTCCTTGGTGTAACTTTTACCTGCTCTGCTATTCAGTTCAGCTATGTTCAATTGAGTTAAGGTGAAAGTGACTGCGTGTTCATATGCCCCTGAATCATCTATAGCAGGAATTTGAGTAAACCCGTGTGTAACGGGTTCTCTAAAGGGTAGATGTGTGATTATTTACATTCACAAAGAAACAACACACCTGCTGTATATGACCCTGTGACAGTGGTAGCAGGCTTATGTGCCCTGTGTGTCCCTGTACTACTTATATACTACATATATACCAACAGCTCAACTGACACTACTGCAAACTATCATGGTTTTTGTGGTGTGTGCAAATATGTACCATGGTTACACCCAATACTCATAGGAGATATGTATGTGCTGTATAGTGCAGATATACTGTGTTGACCACACCTCAGCTCCACAATTACATTATAGTCAAGAATCCACGCCTTGCCCCATATGTGCCTCTTTATCGGTGTGTTACTGTATGTAGGAAATGTGGATGTACTGTGTGTGAGCTACCTGTGGGGCTCTGAGCTGATATAGTGCTTGCAGTAACAGAGTCACATCTTCCTGTGCTCCCACTCCCACTGGAGGGAGGCGAGGGGGAGGAGAGGGGCGAGGGACTGTGCTGCGACACACAGTGAGCCACTGCAAAACCTGAACATAGACACACACGCACAGACAATACAGTCATGTGTTACCATGGCTGGGAAATGATTTCACCTGACCATATCTAGCCCCATCGACACAAGTTGAGAGAGTCTGAACTATTGTGTGGCACACAGTATATATACACACATGGACCTACAGTAAGAGACTTATGTGTCAGGTGCAGTTTCTTGCATATGTGCACGTGTATGCTTATGTGTGTTCTTAAATTTGTTTAATTCTGAGAGAGAGATATACACACTTAAAAATGAACAGTAAAATATGACTGCAATTCATTGAAAACATACAGCACATTAAAACTAGGGGGAATCATGTTGACTTTTGTTGACCTTTAAAGTGTCCATAAATAACTTTACTATACTTAAAAAGAAGCTTGCTATTATTTCGATTTCAGGACCTTTACATTTTAAATAGGAGCAGGTGTCCTTGCTGAGACAAACAAAGAGTCCTATTCAGGAACTGCAACACGTTTTATAAAGCTGTGAAAAGGTTTTAGCAGGGGCAATGCAACAGAAGTATACCTTAAGTAAAACTATAGCAAATGGTATTTAACATTAAAGAACATACATGAATTTATAAAAAAAATGAAAGCAAGGTCAGGACAGTTTTCAGTTGTATTATCAGGAGTCATATTTCTTCACAAAGTCTCTAGCCCAACTCTCCTAGTAGAAACAAGACTGACCTACTTTTAGACTTCTAGCCTGGGAAAACCCTGACGAACTTCCGGCAAATTTGAGATTTGCTCTTCAAGTCAGTCTGGCCAAGAGCCCATTCAAGCCCATTTCCAATTTCTCCAAATCGAGGCACCAATCACAACCGTTGAGGCGGGCTTTACACGATGACGATAGCGCAGCGACGGCAAGCGGCTTTTTGTTTACATTCAACATGACGGCCAGCGAAGCGCAGCAACCCGTTGAAGCCGCTGTCGCTGCTACGTCACCCGGATCGTTGGTCTGATTGGTTGAAGGACTACCCAGTTGCGCCCAGAGGCATTTGAGCGGCGTCCGTTGGTGACGCCCCTTTGGAAATGAGCTGTGAATGAACCTTGC
Source organism: Sander lucioperca (assembly GCF_008315115.2). Lineage (NCBI taxonomy): Eukaryota > Metazoa > Chordata > Actinopteri > Perciformes > Percidae > Sander > Sander lucioperca. The sequence goes on along the minus strand of NC_050193.1, from coordinate 15,048,664 downwards.
CCAGACGGACTCTCAGTTACAAATGAGAAGGGTCTGGTGTCAACCAGGCTAGTTAGACATCTACACTAAAGATACTATCACCATTTTGTTTGATGATTAGGGCAACGGAGAAAGTTTTCTCAAAGACTCAAAAAGAAAGGTCCTAATACATGTTTAATGACCCGATGTTCTTTTATTGACTATTATAACATTTCCCAAAGTATCCAGTCTGTGTCAACCAGGGGCCTGAGTTTACTGCTATTGTTTTATGACATTTGTATGATCGTTCAGATCTAGATTACAGGCACTTTGCTATTGGATATACTGTATACTTTGCTATATGGATCTCTGAAGAAGTGTATAGGCTGAAGCAGTGTGTGTAGGCGGTGGTATCTGTATGTCACCTGGTACTTTATCGACAGAGGCAAACACTGCTCTATTTGCTGTGGGGTCGTTGGGCCCCCGTCTTGACTGCTCGTAGAACCGGAAAGGCAGGCCGCTGGGTGAAGCGTTTGCTGTCTGACCGAAACCCAACACCTCCGTCGCACTGGGCTGCACAGGCAGGTCCAACAGAGCTGGAAGTGGAGAGTGTAGGAGGGACATGAACACACCGTCTTTATAATGTCAAGCTTTGGGACTTCATGTGAAATTACTAAATTACTTACTACTACTACTACTACTACTACTACTACTACTAAATTCAAACTCGGAGAGCACGTCTAACCTGGGGGAAAATGGTATCCCCTGTATTTGTTACTATGATAAGATTCAATAACACTAGAATTGTTTTTTATGCGTTACTCTTTAGCCATTGAGAAACAATCTGACAGACTGTGACACTACAGTGGCTATTTTGGCAGGGTCCACATCCTCTTTTACTGTATTTTGCTGCATTGGCAAGATTTCAGATTTCTGTTATTACTCTAGCGTAATTCTAAAGAACCAGACCGGGAGGGGAAGTACAAGTGACTGATGGGTAAATCCATCAGCCTTTACAGTACAAAAGACTTGGAGAATGAGGAAGTAATATTGAAAAAAATCTATTAATTGATTAATAACAAGTGAGCGGCAAGAATAGAAGGACACTGCCGGAATCAGGAAAATGACTAATACCGTGAAACTCTTAGTAAATACATATTATCTGTCACTTCATTGTGGGCTTTATCCTTTTGTTGTGAATGTGGAAGCCTTGCAAAACATTAGCTAGAAGCAGTGCTAGCTGTTAAACTGTGGCTGTACATTAATATTGACTTGATTCGATTCTCCATAATTATATTTTGTACTTGTTTTTAAGAGTTTTATTTTCACTCATTGCTCTCTGGCTAACACCTCATGGGCTTTATTGTAAAAATCAAATGTACTGTCATTTCAGAGTATCTTCTGAAACACTTCCAGCCTCTGCGTTCTTACACTAACTAATCTCACTCCTCATGCCTAAACCTAACCAACCCAACCAACCGAAGGCAATGAGTACAAGCCAATCAGGGGCAGAGTAAAATTTGCTGTCCTATACAAAGAGGAAAGGGTCATATTGACCAATTGAGCGAGGGCTCACCTGCAATCCTCTGCATCTTCATTCGTCGGGCCTGGATGCGACCCTTGGCCAGCCTCTGCTTGGCGATGATGCAGCGGATGTGGTCGGCAAAGATGAAGTTGGCCTGCAGGATGGGCAGGGGCTTGGCGTGGGGGTTGGAGCTGGGCTTATGGATGACGATGTTCAATGCTCTGCTGTCATCCTCAACGCCAGACACCTGCATGTCCTGTTGAGAGAGGGAGGGAGGGAGTGAGGAGAAGGAGAGAGAGGGAACAAAGAGTGGGGGAGAGTGTTAGAGAGAATATACCGCAAGAGAGAGAAAGAGTGAGAGAGAGAGAGAGAGAGAGAGAGAGAGAGAGAGAGAGAGAGAGAGAGAGAGAGAGAGAGAGAGAGGTAAAGAAGAGGAAAATGGACAAAGTGGGAATAAAGAAGTGAGGGACAATAAGAACAGTGGGACAAGGACAGACAAAAAAGATGGAAAAACAAGAAAGAACAAACGCAAAAAAGAAATTGAAAATAAGTTGAGGAAAACCGAACGAGATACAAATGGATAGTAAGTGAGTTGAGAGACAGATAAATGGGACATAAACTTTGACCATAGCTGCATTCACAAGTTCAGACCATATGTCCGGATCCCAAAAAAGTAGTAGTTAGTAGAAAAAGGAAGGAAACATTATATCATAGATTAAGATAAAAAAAGCAGGCAACACATTGTAATAACACTTTTATCTATAGCCGTTTCACAACAGCACACTAGATATATTCTGCAATTCATTTCAGAATTGCGTTAGAAAAATGAAATGCAATATCACTTCCAAAGATAAGACCCTACTGATACAGATACATGACTTAACATGCTGACACTCATCAAAATTACCCAGAAGTGAAAGTTACTGTACGCTTTATCGAGTCATATTTCTAGCATTTCTCTGGAGAAAAATGACATGAAGGGCTCAGGCAACAACAAATAAACATCTGATGAATAAAGAAGAGAACAAAAAATAGAGAAACAGGGACAACTTGGTGGAAGTGAGAGGGGGAATATAGAAAACTTGGACAGAAAAAAACAATGGGACGAAGATAAAAAAAGAAATAATAATATAAACTGAAAATTCAAATAATACAGTGGAGACTGGATGAATTGGCAATAAAAACAGAGACAGGTAAATAAACAAAAAACAAAGCATTTGTGTAAGGTAGAAAGGTAGAAGAAAGTAGAGAAAGTTTAAAAATAAAATGGAATAACAAAAAAAAAAAAGGATGAACATGCACACAAATCAATGGTTTTAATGACTGAACATTTCATTCACTCTTTAGTACTGTACAAAGACACATCCACACAGGCATGGACACACCACTTTTCTCTTACTTGCAGAAGGCCGGCAAACTTGACTACACCCCATCCAAGGCGTTTGGTTTCTGGTTCGACCAGACTCATCTGGTAAACATCTACAGCGAGGAACCTCTGGGCCTGGCCGCCATCTTTACTGACCACCATACAGGCAATTAGGTCACTGTTATCTGAAAGAGATGACAGACATGACGGTAAATCACTGCTATGAAAATCAAGTTGAGGTATGGCTGAATAGCTGCCTCTGGTCTGTACACAACATGACCTGTTAGGACCAATGTTCTGCACTCAAAACATGAAATATGTTTGCACAAGATAACAAGACTAAGAGTCTACAGCTAGGACAGGAATGATCTGTTTACAGTTCAAATAATTAAAGGTAGTAATCGCAAGGAATGTAAAATAGCTTTTTGCAGAGCCAGGCCTATGCTACAGTGTTACGGATGGGCCACAGACGCACTTTGACTATCCATCGTTAGCCCTTCTGTGATGCTAAATGCTGACATCAACATGCTAAGGAAAAAAAATGGTATGATGTTAATGTTAACATGCTGAGTTTTAGGTTCAGGTATCATGTTTACCTTGTTTACTATCATAGTTAGCGCATTAGCATGCTAACGTTTGCTATTTAGCACAGTGTCAGAAATGTATTAGAGATAAAGAAATGTAGGGTTTGTGCATTGTCATGGTTTGGTATTTTGAGAAGCCTCAGAGTCCTTCACATTCTGCATGCTTTATGTGAGGAGGCTCTGGGTATCTCGAGGTTAGGATAAGATGGGGACCTTGATGATGTCTGGACCAAAGGTTACCCAACATTGTTGCGCCTCCTCCCTGGTGCCGTGATTATACGCAATTCTGTATGACGTGGGACGTGCTGTGTAAAGCGGGGCAAATGTAGTGTTACTTTAAGTTTTTGGTATGTCTGTGTCCATGCATACATGTTGTACTAAGATCTCCTCTGATGTCAGATTTGAGATTAAATAGACATATACATACACACATACACTGAGGCTCATCAAGTTTTTTCTATTAGTAATCAAAAATTTATCAGAAGTATACATTTTCCACATCAAGCACTAACCACAAAGTACAGCCGAGTCTGATGGGAATGTCATTATTCTTTGCACATATTTGGTCATGAACCAAACACTATAGTGACATATGCTGAGGACACCACTATAGGGGGACTTCTATACGACAATGAGGAGACACACTACAGAAAGGAGTGGTGTTCGGACAATAATCTGGCCCCGACAACCACAAAAACCATGAGATCATTGTTGACTATAGGAGATCCAGGAAGATCACACATACCTCCTCCACATAAATGGGGATGCGGTGGAGTGTGTCAACGACATCAAATTCCTGGGAATCAACATAACAAACAAAAGATCTATCTCAACATCTCGTGAAAAAAGGAGAGGCCTTTCTTCTTAAGAAAGCTGAAATAGGCCAAACATCCCTCTCGGCTACTAAAAAACTTCTACATAAGCACAAATAAGCTGTAAAAAGTCGCTGATTAAAGCAATAAAGGTTGAACGCACACACGATTACTAATGCAAAAGTATTAGTAAAAGTTTTCTGTTGTAGGACACTGTACTTCTGTTTTGTTACAGATGAAATGACACCATACCAGACAATACAATGATTCATCTTCTTTAGAAAAACCTGAAGGGTTTCCTGGAGGTGTACAGTAGTGCTTCTCCTAAAACACTGATTAACTAAAGGTGTTCAATTCATTATAAACTGTTCTTTATAAATGTAGTCATGTGTTTTACTTTTGAGCTCTATTTGACTATACTGTTGTGTCCACACTATTTCACAGCACATACATATTAATATAGCAGGCAGACAGAAGCACACAGTCAGTCCAAACAGACAGACACTTAAACGGACAGAGAAGACTTTTATCTTACATGTCCAGCAGGACAATGAAGAACTGATAAGCCCACATCTACAGTTTACCACAAAAACTAGTGAGAGGCAAACATTAAATGTGGAATGATAATGACCTGATTTTACACCACTGGTTTTAATATCCCACACTCTCACTGGCTCTACACGTAAACTGGCAACACCGTAGTGACGTTAAGCCCCCGATGAACTTCTCTTCCTCTTGCAAAGTCTCACTTATGTTCTCAAGAATCCTGACTAATCCATCTGTAAACCGGTATGTGACTAATGTAATTTGTGTGAAACTGGTTGGATCCATAACTTGGGGTTTTGTTGATTTAAATAGCCCCTTCAGTACAGTAGGTTGCTCTAGAGGCAGCTATATTTTCACAGCTGTAAATCCTACGTGTGGCCTTCTGGTTATATGCATTTCTCTCTTACCAATATTAAAAGATCAACAGGGGTTGCCAGGAACTTGACTTTACCCACTGAAACAGTGAGCAGGGAAAAGTACCTGCAGCTGGAGAGGTAGTCCCCAATTTTCTATGGCAGCAAAGTGATGCTAACAGCAAAATGGTCAGAGACATTAGGGGAAGTTTGATAGCTTGAATCCCCTGGCCAGCTGGGAAAAAACCCTCCCACCCCCAACTTCTACTTAACTTCTGACTACAGAAAGTGGGAGTGGGTCAACTTTGTAAAAAAGGTTTGAAAATTGAATAGATAAGTTGACTCTATTCAGTAACTTTTTTTCACCTTTCCATGAAATATTTAGTGTCAAGTATGTTTTCATCTATTAGTCAGGTGAATTTTTTAGATTCAACAGAAGATGGATGTTAAGAATAAAAGGAATGGGGCGCCTGGTTAGCTCACCTATGTAGGTGTGTCATGAGTTCCATTTATCAGTTTTACATCATAACTCATTCAGCAAATGAGTTGCTAATGCTATTTACAGCATACATTCTTCTGAGTTCTTCAAAAATGTCGTTAGGTAAGACACCCTCTGTTCTTCTTTTTTAACTGCAACCAAAGTACAATCGAGCAAGAAATGATTGAAGCGGTTCAGTAAAAAGCAGCAGACAGCAGTGCAGTGAGTGAAGCTGCCAGCCTGAGCTGTGTATGTGTTCAACACTCCTTGTCCCTGCAAGTATTCCCTTGAGCTATCAACTTACTCTAATCATCCTGCCATGTGGCATAAACATTACTGAAAGTAGACAATGGAGTGACTGTATTCAATGATATGAGAAAAAAACAAATCAAAACTTATCACTAGTTTAGTTTCAAGCTTCATATCTCTTGAGCATTTCATCTTCAAGAGATAACTTGTCACACTTGGGTTTATTAGAAATATATAACACGTAAAAGCAGAGCCGTCCAGCCGTTCAGAACCTGCTTACCGAACGCAGTTACCAAATGTAACTGGCATACTGTGTCCAGAGTAACGCACCAGGCTCGACAAACTCATACTGTGTGGTTCTGATCGAATGTGAATCAAGATTCTGTTACTGTATTGCATAACTTAAGAAAGTTTGTGACCAGGCAACCATTTTCTTTCCTGCTGCAAAACAGACCACCCCAACGGCATGTGTCACTCAGAGCTACGTTGTTTCATTGCTCTGATTGGTTGTAGGTCTATTCAATTGCGTCAAGATGCATTTTAGTCTATAAAATGAATGAATTTGTGTCTTTGCATGGTCCTGGGATAGTGACACTTCCTCAAGCACACTTTCGGTAAAGTTCCTGTTGATGGGAATGCAACATGACACTCCACTTGCTAGACCATCTCTGAAACCACAAGGATACTACTCTACGGAAACAATTTCCAGGTATAGATATTAGCAAATGTTCTGTGATTCAACAGCTACGAGGATGTGCTAAAATGGAGGCGGTAGCAGCCAAATAGTCAGAACAAGGAGTTTGTGGGTGGAAGGTTGTAGCTTTAAATCCCCCAAACCACAAGGAAAACCCCTCCCTCTCTCTATAATTACTCTGTAAGAGTGTGTTCTTAGTCAACCGCCTTGCTTAAATAAAATTGACAGTGACTTAGTACTCTAAACTAGAATTATGCCTCCGTATAGCAGTCAAGTTGCAGTTTTGATCCATGTCTGTCCAGACTTGTATGTAGTGACGAGTTTGAAGGAATTTAATTAAAAGGTATTTAGTGTATTTTAGGGCAAAATGGAAGTTATACTATACTAATATATTGACATGTATGATTGCAGTGATAAATATGCTGTCTTCACTTAGAGACTATTTTTTCAGAGGAGTACAGAGGACTGATCAAGGCCTTTCTCACATGGTGCAACAACACTTGAAGCTCAATATCAGCAAAACCAATGAGCTTGTGGTGGACGACCAGAAGAAAAGGATAGAACATAAAGTTGTAGACAATGCTTCAAATATGGATGTTGCTTTAAAAAAAGCTCTAAAATTCTAAAACGTGAATGCTTCACACACATCTTCCCGGCAGCACAGGTCTATACAATAACAAGTTTTAATGTGGACGCCCAAGATTAGCGTAACCAATTCAGTATCCAAACAAATGTCTCCCCTTCTGTTCCTGAGTTATGGTGTTGAATAATGGCGAGAAAGTGATTTTGCACAATGAAGTTGACCTTTGGGATATTAGGGGTGTAAGAAAAAAAATCGATACACTTGAGTATCGCGATATTTTATTTTGCAATACTGTATCGATTTTCAAAAAGGCAATATCGATTTATTCAAAAATATTCATGTAAGACAATGGTTCACGTTTATGTTGTGTTTAAACCCCCTACCGCTAGATGGCTATGCTGAGAACTAACAAAAATACCTAACAGTGCCTAGCAGTGCCTGACTTTTTGCTAGAAGCTAACAATGTAGCTATGGCTGAACGTTGGCCTACTTTAGCATATAAAAATGTTCTCACTAAGAACCTGTGAACCACAATCCCAAACTGGCAGTTTGATGTTCTGTGTACTGAATTGTTTACCTAAAGTAAACTTCTTTGACTTTAATGAAAATCATGTATTTTTTTTAAATATTAGTTTTTCTAAAATTATACCTTAAAAAAATGCCAATATATCGCCTTACGCACATTATCGAAATATATTGCAATAGATTGAATCGTGACCCATGTATCATGATATGTATCGTATCACCAGATTCTTGCCAATACGCAGCCCTATGGGATATAAAACCCTCACTTCATCATTTTATCCCACAGAAATAGAAAGAGTAGAACGGACATCGAACTGTTTGCTGTGGTCATTTGACTAGTAAAAAAGAAAATGGCGATTGTTGATGGTTGTTATGGTTACAACACACATTAGTGGGGCAGCAAAGTGCATTGTAGACTATGTCGCCAGGAGGAGAGAAGATGGCCACTCCAGAGACGGATGGCTGGCGCTAGCTAGCTTGTCCGTGCTAGCTCATCCGTGGCTGGCTAGTTAAATAGTTAAATAGCTAGCCTGCTGATTCCGCCATGCTTCAATGGTTACAGAAAATGAGGCTAAGTGAGCAATGTGCTTTCTTACATTGTGACAATAGTGTGTGGATGAAGCATCGAGTTGTTTAATTTGACTCATTCACTCTGGCTTAATGCTTATCAAGATACTAGAATATCTCATAAGTACCAATGAGAACACTTAAAACTGACCACCATCCTGACAGGATCTAGTTCTTTCGGTCATGACCCACGGATGGACAACATGAAATTCGTACCTTACTCATCTGTATATCTGTGTTTATATACGGTCTGTTTATATAAGGTTGTTTATTGTGTAAATACGGTTGTTTTATTACTAATATTATTATTATAACTATATTCTATTTTTCCATTTCCTATAGTTTATGTGTATTTTTATGTCTAATTAATGTGTATTTGTGTTATTCTGTTGTGTGTAAAAAAAAATTTGAGCTGCTGTAGCACAGGAATTTCCCCAGTATGGGATTAATAAAGTCTATCTTATCTCATAAGGCCTCTGGCCACGGCTATCACTGCACAGGTGACATAAAATTTGTTTTAAAAAAAATAACAGAAGGGTAAATCCATTGTGGGATTTTTTTTCTAACTATACATGAATACAGTTATATGCAAGACAGATAATCATAATTACTAAATAAAAGATTGTTTAACAGTATCTTTTCAAGTGGCAGAAAATTACTGGAAGCCATGTCACCTATATCTGCCACAGACCCTTTCAACAGGCATGTGGAATTATGAAAACAGTCACAGTTTCAACCACTGAATTAGATTTGAAAGTAAACCTGCAGGGAGACATTTGGTTTCAATAGGTATGTTACCATCCATTAGTTAAGTGCTTTTTTGAGATACCTCCCTCCCCCTCCTAAAAGAGGGAAATTAAGAAATATTAGAATTAGGTGTGTTTCCATCACAAGGGTCGTCTGTATCATCACAAAAGTGGAAAGTCTTTCAAGAATTAAAACTCAGCTATTGATAACAGCCAGTTATGGTAGTTTCCTGCACTCTGATGACAAAAATGAAAACATATAATATTCCGGTGTAGAAACAAATAAAACAACCATGACACATCTATCGAAAGCATGTCAGTATCTAAAGGCACACTGCTGTGTCAGGCCACTTTTGTCAGGATTAAATGTTTAAACGTTCTGCAAATGTGTTTCCAAAAAGTACCAAAACTGAAGATCAGTCATCACAGATATGATAACTCTTAAAGGCCACAGCTACCTAGATTTGCCACAGACGATACAGTCATCACTGCTAAGTAAACAACCCAGTGGAATTTACTTCTCTTCGTATATATCGATATTAAGAGTATACCTACCACAATTTTAAACATTTGACATCACAAATAGGATTTAATACTGTATATATGATGTACAGTGGTGCAAGTAATATCTTTCACAAATAGTGTGTAATTTTCTTAAATTTTCATCCTTACGGTCGTGCTACTGATCATTACAGAAAATCAAAGATAGAAGAAGAGATGTCACAAAGAAGGTGTGAAAGAGGAAAAGAAAAGAGATAGTGGAAAAGAGAATTTCTTTGCTTGATAAGATACACCTAATATAGATACTGTATGACATAATGGGGAATTTGTGGTTAACCTTACTTTCTTTCTGAGAAATTTCAGCTTTCCCTGGCATTAGCATGTAGCTACATGTGGCACTGTATGCAATGTAAACACTGCAGTAGCTTGCCTGACAGATAAAACAAAAAATATGGAAAAGCATAATAGGTCTCCTTTAACCTCTGCTCCAGCTGTTCTTACTTGTTGGCTGCCGATGGCCCCAAAGCTAGCAAACAAATTATTTAGCTCACTTGCTATAGACACATCAGCACTTGACAACGAGGAGCGGCATGGCTTGGAATTTCTGGGGGTTCCTTCCTGGAATTGAACACTTTCTTCCTGTAGTCCAATTTATATATATATATATGTGGTAAATGGTTTGTTTATTTGTGTATTTGGGTCTTTGACATAGAGGCATATGGAGATAAAAATGAAACCAGGCTTATCCTTAAATATACTGGGGCGAGCCACCCTAGTACAGCCCATGTGAGAGAAACACTGATTCTAATTACATTTCAACACACACATCAACCAGAAGTCACTCTTGGTAGGTAGCTGAGTTGCAGCCTTTCTTTAGATACCGAGAAGTGGAGTGCTGTGGGGTTGTGATCGCAGAAAGTCGTATATTTACATTTGTATCGACTGCTTGTTTGCTGATTTGCAAACTTTGTGAACTAAGTGTGTGACGCAGTCTTAACTCCTATTCACATTACTGTGCAGTGCTTGTGATATCCTGCAAGTCAGAGAGCTAACCACGTACAAGTTTCCTTAACATCCTCTACACACCTGCGTACAGTAAGAGAAGATTGTTCGGGTTATCTCAGTGTGTGGGAAGCTGTGCACCTGTACATTGTCTCTGTCGTTGTGGTTGTGAATGTTTGCATATGCATGTGTCTTAGTATTGTTAACACTGCACTCACACGTCTGTGCAGAGAGAGTGAGTGTGATAGACAGAGAGAGGGAGCGAGAATTACTGAATTGTATACTGTAGGGGTGGTTAGAGTTTTCTCATGCTCTTATAAAGAGGCAAGTGTCTGTAATTTTCTTTTCTTGACTTTCTTAGGTTATACTTTTATTGCACTAATTATACCAAATTCAGTCTTTATTGTGCCCCACCCTGAAGTTTGACTCTATTACCCAAAAATGTAAAAATGATAAATAAATAAGCACGTCAGCTGTCCTCTAGCATTATACAGTATGCTTCTGTTTTTCTGTGTGTGTCTTACTGAGGTCTAAGACGTCATCAGTCTTGATAAGGTCTTCAGGTCTGGTCAGAGGCAGCTGCGTCTCAGGTTCTCCCTGAAGCTGAAGCGATAAGGACCTCAGCATGAAGAACACACGGATTGCCTGTGCAGAGGTCCCAAACAAGAAAACACAACATCATACAATGTTTTTATCACTGTCAGAATCAGGCTAATCCATTGTATCTTTCATCTGTGCTTTGGAGTGCCGCCATTCTGCTGTCATTTGTGTGCAGCATGGCAGAACACAAAACCAAAAGGATGTGATGAGGTATCCCTGCTATGTTGCAGTGTAGTTAAACAGGTATTTAAAAATGTCAACTATTATTTAAGTAAAAATAATTCTGCTACATGTGGCCTTAGGCTTCATAATTCATATTTCAACTACAAGACCTGACTTCCCAGGAATCTAACAACCTGTTGTATTTTGAGCTATTGATTTCAAACTTAAGTGTTATGCACTGTGAACTGAGCCCAAGTTGAGTGTGTGGACGTACCCTGCGTGTCTTCTCCACGTCTCCACAGGGCAGTCTCTTGACAAAGTCGATGCCAGTCAGAGGGGTACCGGTGGGTGGCAGCAGCACTGAGGCATCCATCATTAGATACTCCACATTCAGGGGTTTACTCTGCAACATACACAAGTACAAATAAGCCCATGACATACAGCACCCGCACAAATATTAGCAACACCAAGAATATACTTGGAAGCTCAGGTAATTCTTGTTACATTTTTCAAGGAGAAAAATGTAACAAAAAGTGATATTAAATGAAGGCCAACTAACCGTCATGCTCCTGTATTCATCTTCAAACATGTCCAGAAAGATCTCCTCGCCCTGTGATGACATGATCAATTTGGATGCCAGTTAAAGATAAAACAGAGAATGTGTGGACAAAACATCTATAGATAAGCTTTCAGGCTCAGAGTTTCACCTCATTTTTGCATAAAGTGAAACTCAACTGTCAAAATGCCAGATGAATTCTTAAATGACGTTCCATCAACAAAATGTTGATGTTTTGAACCATAACAGGAAATGCTTAACAGATAAGACAAGTTGTTTGGACATGCACAGTTTAGCGTCTACGCGTACAGGAAAAGTGTTATGTTTATTGTGTTCCTCTAACCACACTGATACGTCCAGGAAAAAATATTCCACTTGTGTTGTTGATCAAGTTAAAATAAAACCAAATAGTAAATAAAGCAGCAACCAGATGTTTCATTTTTAAAATAATATTTTAAATTTTAATATTTTTGTTCATTATCCACTACTTCAATCTATCAAGAACATTTTCATTGTTTGCGTGAGACTACTTAACTGACTACTTAGTACTTTAATTATAAAAGTGTTCTTGAATTGGTGAGTGCCGTGCTAAATGGAAATGTAACCATATGGTTTGACATGAAAAAAACTAATTCAATGAGTAAAGATAAACATTATTTACAATATGAAGCACTTAAGATATGTAAAATATTTCCCAATATAAACACCCAATGACATCCAATTTCATCCCGTTTCATGTCAGATTAATCATCATTTTTATTATTTAATCCAAATATACTTAAATCAAATAAACACTTCATTTTATGAGACTCATCATTCAAAGGTGTTTCCACTTGATGTTTGAGAGGAAATATTAATTAAAGCAGGACTTGAAAATCATTTTAAACTTTTATCTCAACCTGCTTGAGAGTACCAGTTTTGAACAAAAAGCTAGTTAACAAGAGAGCAACTACTATTTCTAAGTAATGACCACATTCTTTCATCAGGAAGCCTCTTTTTTTCAATGCTTATGTTTGGAGTCAGCACGTTGATCGCACTGAAGTTCTCCTGAATGATGAACTAGAACTTTTTTTTGCCTCTCTTTGTCCGTCATGATCCATGTGGTTGAATTGGGAAAAAGTCAGCCAAACTCAACTCCTGTGACTGATTCCAAAACCGATATCCAAAGACACTCAAAGAGAAACAGAAAGCATCGACTGCACTGAAAACATTTTGCCGAATAGTAAAAATATGATGCTGCATTGTATACATGGGAAAGACTTTCAGTTTGACCTATTACACCTTCAGGGAAATGGTTTCAGTTATAATAATTGGATACATGTAAACACATGCAGACAAAAGAAACTTAACAGGTAGATTGTGTTTCAGCTTTTGTTGTGACACGCATCTCAAGAAGACCTGATTGTAACACCAGATGGTCTGTTTACCCGTCTGGCTCTTTAATCTTTTTCTTTGTTTTTCTCCCTAACCTATTTTTTCTGTCTGTTTGCTCGTCCCAGGAGCCGTCTCTGTCCTAGCAGCCAGAACTGCAAAGTTTTTTTATGGTATCACTGTCAGCTTAAATCCTACTGTGCTACAGCAGTCAGCAGAATGCAAAATATTTTTGCATTAATATAATTTGCTTGTCTTCTGACTGAGTTTCCAGTTGTCAGTTGCTACTTCACTTGTCCTTCCGTATACTTTGTGGTTAAATACAGTATGTGTGTGGGTAGATGGGAGAAAAGCATGTATTTATGTAGGTTACTGGTGCGTGTGTGTGTGTGTGTGTGTGTGTGTGTGTGTGCGTGCATTGGGTAGATAAATGTCTGGTTATCTTAAAGAGTGTGTGTCGGTGTGTGTTATTGTGTACACTCACCTTGTAGAATCTCCGCAGTAAATGCAGACTTTCTTCTCTACCACCCTGCAAACACAAAAAAGTATAAAAGTATAAACAGTATGAAATAATTGCAAATACACAGTCTGAACCATCATTCATCTGATACAAGTTAAACATCCTTATGTTCATTAAATGCGTCTTTCCAAACAATAAACACTTAAGAATAGAATTGCCAGAAATAGGAAAAATGAAAAAGGGATAGACGCTAATGTTTTTAAGCGCTGGCCTTAACACAGCCTCCCCTAACTGTGACACTTCAATAAATGAACAGACATTAACAGAAAGAAAATATATAATTAATATAATTATTTATTTAAACTGAAAACTGTGTATTTGTAAACATATGTTCTATTCTCCCCCCCCTCTCAATTTTGATTCGCCATAAACAAAGAAAACATATTGTTGCCAAAGCAGTTTACAGAAAATTCATATATACTGTTCTCCCTCTCTCCTTCTCTCCCTACCTCCCTCCCTCCCTCCCTCCCTCCCTCCCTCTACTGGCTGTCCTTAGAAAGGGTGACACCTCTCATATTCAAATAACTGCTAATCACATACTTAATAGGAATCAGATCTGATTTACGGGCAACTAATAAATAATGACGTCACTCCTGCACTGGTTTATTCAAGGCCATTTCCTTTTACTGCAATAAATGCATCACTGGTTTACCCACTCCAGCATGTGTCAGAGAGCTAGACGTAGGACAGTTATGGGCAGCCAGTGTTCTTCCTGTAGTAACATTAGAATGAAAGTAGTTTAGATACCGTAATCCTTCAACAATGTGAAGTCGTGTTTGTTTAGCACTGAAAAACTAAATCTGATAAATGCCGGCCTGTTTTCCTGTCAGACATTAGTAACATGACTGGTCAGCTATTTCCCCCCAGCAAGGCAGAAAGAGAATTGGCAGGGTCAGGGCAGACTTCACATTATATCAACAGTAAGGTCAGTTCTTTGGTATTGTGTCTTCATTGAATAGCACACATAAGAGAGAAGCCAAAAGCCACAACAAAAAATTAAGCAAAATAAACTTTGACTAAAAATAATGATCATAATCATTCCAGCCATAGGAGTGCTGTCCCAATTGAAATGGGCTCTTCATTGATGTTAAACTGTACCAGAGGTAGGAAATTCTTCAAGCAGAAACCACCAATGATGACTGATATTAGTGGGTAAAACCTGGCTTTGGAAAAATTATTGTAAAATGACAATGGTCAGGTTTCTTTTAAATTCAGCCAGATCAGATGGGGATTTTTTTTTTTCAAAAATGAAATCCCAGCAAAAAACACCACACAAAAAGTAGCAAAACTACTTCATGTAACTCCAGTTAAAAAAGAAAAGAGAAATGCAAAGAAAGAGAGGGTGTGAAGGATTAACCTGAAATGTGAGAGAAGAGGAAATAAAAGAAATTCTCAGAAGGACAAGGAAGACTAATCGAGGGCTGTGCAAGTCAGGGCGGGTAGCAGGAGAGAGAGGAAGAGGAGTCAGAGGGAGTGAATGAGAAGGAGAAGACCGTTAATGAGATAAGATGTGAGGTTTGAGTAGAGTGCTGTAAATGAGGAAACGGGTAGTCCGGCTGCTCTCTACTGAACAATATCTTAGGTCATAAACACAAAGTAGCACTCATTGAGAGACCCTGCAGCTACAGGTTCTGAGGAAGTGATAACGTTACATGTAAAGGGGTTGTTTAACTGATATGGATGGCACAAGATCCAACTTTCTACCTCTGACCCGCTGATCAATGACATTCTTTATGCCTGTTTGTGGGAGTATTGATTCTGTGCGGGTGATCTATGACAGGACTGTATGTATGAGTACGGATGTAGTGTGTACATGTTTGTGTGTGCTGTACCTCCAGGCAGGCCAGATGTACATCTTTGATTATACATTGGTTTCCAGAGAGCACAGACTGCTTCAGTAAAAGGCAGCTAAGCTCCAGGGTAGCTAGACGCACTTTACCATCTACACACACACACACACACACACACACAGTATTTAGGATAACATGCTTTAGTTCCATCTTGGCTCTACAAAGCAAAGTTTACATGAAATAATGTGTTCAATGTTAATGTCTGATATGTAATTAATGGACCAAAATGTGTTCATAACATGAGATGTACACCTGGTTTTTCAGCTACAAGTTTAACAACATCTTCTACATTCACAAGAAATTGTAATACATATTGTGCTTAAAAGAATGTGTCCATGCTCATATGTTCAGTTTGAAAAGATGCAAATTAAATAAATATCTAATAACTAAATATATTGACTTAATGTCATGATCTCAAAGGCAGGTGTGTGTGTGTGTGTGTGTGTGTGTGTGTGTGTGTGTGTGCGTGTGCGTGCGTGTGTATGTTACCTGGCTGTGATGCCTGGCTCATAACTCTGATCAGTCTCTCTACCAGCACCAGGCTGTAAGAGCTCTTCTCCTGGTCAGGAACTGGCAACTGCAGACGCTCCAGAAGATCTCGGTTAATACCTACAGACGAATGGACATCCATGCAGATTCAGTGGCATACATAAACTAAAGATTTGTTAAAAGATTATAATAATACCCTATTTTGCCTTCAGTCCTGTCTCTACTCAAAAATAATCTGAGGTGTGGCGTCATTTCAATCAACCCATATTTCCCATAAAAGTGGCCACTGTGACTCTATGGATCATGCTAAATTTACACTCACCACGTCCATTTTAGAGATTTGGAGAAATGAGGACTCGCACAAAACAACGTATGTCACTGTTTAAGAGAGGTGCTGTATGGTCATTATTCTGTATTGCATTATACAGGGAGGGCGTATTAGTCGGATTTAGGAGTTCCTCAAAGTGCTCCTTCCACCGCCCTATTACCTCCTCAGTTGAGGTCAACAGCGTCCCATCCTTACTGTACACAGCTTGGATGGTTCCCTGCTTCCCCCTCCTGAGGTGGCGAACGGTTTTCCAGAAGCACCTTGGTGCCGACCGAAAGTCCTTCTCCATGTCTTCTCCGAACTTCTCCCACACCCGCTGCTTTGCCTCTTTCACGGCAGAGGCTGCAGCCCTTCGGGCCCTTCGGTACCTTGCAACTGCCTCCGGAGTCCTCTGGGATAACATATCCCGGAAAGACTCCTTCTTCAGTCGGACGGCTTCCCTGACCACCGGTGTCCACCACGGTGTTCGTGGGTTACCGCCCCTTGAGGCACCTAAGACCCTAAGACCACAGCTCCCCGCCGCAGCTTCAGCAATGGAAACTTTGAACATTGTCCACTCGGGTTCAATGCCCCCAGCCTCCACAGGGCCCTCTATGGTAGAGGCAGAGCTGGAGGATGATGGAGGATTGTCGTCAATTTCCCTGGTGGAAGTTGCTGAGGTAGTTAAACAACTCCACAGTGGCAAAGCCCCAGGGATTGATGAGATCCGTCCAGAAATGCTTAAAGCTCTGGGTGTGGAGGGGTTGTCTTGGTTGACACGCCTCTTCAACATTGCGTGGAAGTCGGGGACGGTGCCTAAGGAGTGGCAGACCGGGGTGGTGGTTCCGCTTTTCAAAAAGGGGGACCAGAGGGTGTGTGCCAATTACAGGGGTATCACACTTCTCAGCCTCCCCGGTAAAGTCTACTCCAAGGTGCTGGAAAGGAGGGTTCGGTCGATAGTCGAACCTCAGGTTGAAGAGGAACAATGCGGATTCCGTCCTGGTCGTGGAACAACGGACCAGATCTTTACTCTCGCAAGGATCCTGGAGGGAGCCTGGGAGTATGCCCAACCGGTCTACATGTGCTTTGTGGATCTGGAGAAGGCATATGACCGGGTCCCCCGGGAGATACTGTGGGAGGTGCTGCGGGAGTATGGGGTGAGGGGGTCCCTTCTCAGGGCCATCCAATCTCTGTACGACCAAAGCGAGAGCTGTGTCCGGGTTCTCGGCAGTAAGTCGGACTCGTTTCAGTTGAGAGTTGGCCTCCGCCAGGGCTGCGCTTTGTCACCAATCATGTTTGTAGTATTTATGGACAGGATATCGAGGCGTAGTCGGGGTGGAGAGGGGTTGCAGTTTGGTGAGCTGGGGATCTCATCGCTGCTTTTTGCGGATGATGTGGTCCTGATGGCATCATCAGCCTGTGACCTTCAGCACTCACTGGATCGGTTCGCAGCCGAGTGTGAAGCGGCTGGGATGAGGATCAGCACCTCTAAATCTGAGGCCATGGTTCTCAGCAGGAAACCGATGGAGTGCCTTCTCCAGGTAGGGAATGAGTCTTTACCCCAAGTGAAGGAGTTCAAGTACCTTGGGGTATTGTTCGCGAGTGAGGGGACAATGGAGCGGGAGATTGGTCGGAGAATCAGCGCAGCGGGTGCGGTATTACACTCAATGTATCGCACCGTTGTGACGAAAAGAGAGCTGAGCCAGAAGGCAAAGCTCTCAATCTACCGGTCAGTTTTCGTTCCTACCCTCACCTATGGTCATGAAGGCTGGGTCATGACCGAAAGAACGAGATCCAGAGTACAAGCGGCCGAAATGGGTTTCCTCAGGAGGGTGGCTGGCGTCTCCCTTAGAGATAGGGTGAGAAGCTCAGTCATCCGTGAGGAGCTCGGAGTAGAGCCGCTGCTCCTTCGCGTCGAAAGGAGCCAGTTGAGGTGGTTCGGGCATCTGGTAAGGATGCCCCCTGGGCGCCTCCCTAGGGAGGTGTTTCAGGCACGTCCAGCTGGGAGGAGGCCTCGGGGAAGACCCAGGACTAGGTGGAGGGATTATATCTCCAACCTGGCCTGGGAACGCCTCGGGATCCCCCAGTCGGAGCTGGTTAATGTGGCTCGGGAAAGGGAAGTTTGGGGTCCCCTGCTGGAGCTGCTACCCCCGCGACCCGTTACCGGATAAGCGGAAGAAGATGGATGGATGGATTATACAGGGAGGTTTTAATCCTATTTGGCCTACTCTCATTGATATAAATGGGGTAGACAAAATAATAGTGTCAGTATAACACAACACAATTCAACAGCACCACAAACTACATCCTCCAAAACGATCACAGAGTTAAATCGACACCTCTCTAAAACAGTTAACAAAAACGGAACATTATAAACCTTCATGAAGGTAGGATTTATCGCATGACTGTTCTATCAGATTGCATTATTTGTAGCTAAGTGTACCTAATGAATTGGCAACTGAGTGTATATTAAAACACATTTGTTCACATGTAAAGTAGGAAACAGTTCTCTGTCCCCAAAACACCCCACAACTGAACCAAATGTTTTCAGTTCTGTTGAGTCAGTCAAGTCCTGTTTTTATATATAAATATAAGCAGTTGTGCACAGCCTACATGTAAATTGGCCACCACTATGGATGCCAGCTAGCTTCATTTCATCACTAAATGAAAAAAAGGCCAACCTTTGCTGTGTGAGACAGCATAAAGCAGGCAGAGGACAAACAGGGCATGGTAGTCATCATTGGTGCAGTCGAGAGCACTGTACACCATGTCTAAGAATGGTCTGCAGAGACAGAGAGAGGATACCATCAGTCAATAAACACGTCTGTCTTTCCTTTTATTCATTCTTTCCACGTCTTAGGGCGTTTTCACACCTGTAGTTCGTTTGCTTTGGTCCGAATCAGTTGGTGAGTTAGTAAACTTGGAACAATTTGCCCTCGGTCGGTTTGGTTTGGTTTGGTTTCACACCTGGAAAAATCCAAGCGTACCAAAATGCGTCATTACAAATCAGGCAAGAACGTCCAGCCCTCTTATGCGGGAGCAAGAAAGTAAATACAGTAAGAAGGTCCTGTGTTCTGGTCTAGTGGTCAATCCAGCTCATTTCGTTAAAATTATCAGACATTGTTTCGCAAGAGACGTTACTACGTCTGCTCTGGTCACCGAGACTTCGCTCTGCTCTGCCGGTGTCTGTCTCCAATTTTAGCGGCAGCTGGTTTGACCAGGGAGATATGAGTGACGGATGGCAAGCTTGACTGCAGTCTATTTCTGTAATAGAAACACTGCAAGCTGATACAGTTTGCTGCTCTGCTGCATCACAGATTGCTAAACACACCTGACTACAGGAGGCATTAGCTCAGACTTGCGGAGTACATATAGTTGGTGGGTTCGAGTACGGATCACGTTCTCACCACAAACGAACTGGTCCAGAGTTCGATTGAAAGCGTACCGAGACCACCTCTTCAAGCAGGCCTCGGTACGCTTGTTTGGTCCGCTTTTGGCGCGCACCAGAGTTCGATTGCCGCGTGCTCACCTGCCCAAACGAACCGCACCAGCGGGGCAAGCGAACTCTAGTTCGATTCAACTGAACTAAAGGCTGTCGGTGTGAAAACGCCCTTAGACCAATCTAACAGTTTGGTGTGTTCAGATATGTGTGTACATGTACCTGCTCCTCTGCGTGTGTGTGCGGGTGGCTGCAGCGGTCTTCTCTTCATCAGTGATGTTCTGCTCTGTCACCTTACACTTGTCCATCACCACCATCTCTATCTCTGCACACACACGCACACACACACACACACACACACACACCTTACTTGCATAAATATCCGTAAATGTGAATTTTATAACATGCTTTTCACATTCACATCACACATCCTCAGCAAAAACTCCCATCATAGATATGAAGACAGAAATGAGCTATTGTCACCAGTGAATATGAATGTAAAGTCTGAAGTGCTTCCTTCTCATCCTTCACTGGTTTAAAAAAATGACATTTGTTGAGGCAGCAGGAGCAAATCATGCCAACAGTGTCTGCTTACTATTGATTAGGGAACAAAATATTAATTGTCAATGCATAAACCTTATTTGATAGCATTAAAATGTAAGGATCAAATTAAAATCTAATCAATGATATACAGCATGTCTAATTTACCATCTATGCGTCACAACATTTCTTATTTTACCTCTTTTCTTATCAATCAGTCAAATAGGGTGGGTGTTGTTTTTCCACCCCAAATGGTACATGTCTCATATTGAAACTATATGTTCCTCTGCAGCCCACGTTGCAATTTGTGTTAAAAACCCATGTTTTCAAAAAAAAAATGCTGTCAAAAAATATCTGTTCTTTTGCGCCTTCTGAAGAAGATTGTGTACCCCTAAACAAAGACTCTCGGCAACAAGTGTTTATTCAGTCAGTAATAAAGAGTAAGAAGGAATCCTTTCAGGAGGAGTGAAATGGTGACATTTTTACGTAACAACACACACAAACGAACACAAACATGCACACGGAGCAGGAGTGAGAGACAGGCGGAGAGGTGAGGAGCACAGGATGGATGTGTCACCGTGGAAATGGACAGTCAGCTGCTGCCATGGATAGTTTGTTGGACATGTGGTCAGTGCTAGCCATGGTAACCATGGGGAAATTAAAAGGTGCCAAACAAAAGGAAGCAGCTAAAAGAAGGTGACCTCATCTCAAAACTAGCCAAAAAGGAATTTTTCATTATAATTAGTTTCTTTCTACTTCTGCATTTTATTTTAGCTTACATTTTAACACTTTCATTCTTTGACAGTTGTTGTTTTTAACACTTCCTTTTTCAGGAATCAAGCATGTTCTTAACTTGACAACTGTCTTACGTCTGATGAGGCTAGTCTGAATTTGACAATAAACAGTGAATCCATGGAGATGACATTAACAGTCATGTGCACATTGAATTAAGCGCCCAAAATGAAGAGCAAAAAAAGCAGAGCACATTTAGTGTAAAAGTTAAGTTTTTAGTTATTTTGTCTTTTAAAGTTAGTTTCTCTCTTTTTTGTTTGGAGACGAGGACTGCTGCTGTGGTGGCTGTTGGGTAACCAGGGTGCATCATGGGAGACTGTGTCTTATTGATGGGAGTAAAGAAACACTGACAAACAGTCCTGTACTGCTGTGTCCTACGAGACACACACTCACCTTCCGCCGTCTCCCCACTCGCTCTGCTTCCCTTAGAACTCCCTCCTCCTACTCCCTCTGTACCTTTTCCTTTCTCCCTCTCTCGGCCTCCCTCCCTCTCTCCTCCTCTGCTGTCGTCGTCCCAGCCCTCCTCTACTCCTCCTCCGCCTCCTCGAGCTCTTTCGTCATCCTCCTCCTCTCCTAGGTTCTTGTAATTAGGCCTCTTCTGAGTTCTCTTGCGGCCACGGTGGCGGGACAGCTCCAGGGAGCGCTCCAGAGACTCCAGGGGCTTGGTGAAGCAACGCACACCTCCTGCACTGGCCTGAGGAGTTAGAGAAGGACAGAGAGGCAAGGGGGTGAGATGGGAAGACATCATATGCCTGGAAGTGACAATTACACCTCTTTCACACCGCTGACCAGTTTTGGGCCAAGGTTGTCTGATCAGGGTTCAACCCTGCTTTTGGAAATTCAAACCAAGCCAGTCAACATGGGTATATCCCTGGTCATGACAATTCAGAGATCACCTGGGTCACAACCCGGGAGCAGTGCATAACAATTACCTTAAGTGCTAGAAATGGGCGAGGTTTTACACATCATATTCAGTGAACAGCTAACTTGTCACATACTCCAGTCCAGCTGTATACCACAATAACTAATGTTTTGTAGCTACTTGAATTTCTTTCTTCTACTATGAAATCGTCAGAGTATTTTGTTATAATGTGCTTTCAAAGATGGTTTTCGTTAAAATAAAGCAGTAGCCGTTCTGTGACTTTGCTTCTCGGTTTTTCACATCCATAGTGTTACACAGTGGTAACACAACACCATACCTCCAAAGTGCTGTATATAGAATACAGATAATAGTAGATAATCTGGAGTAAACGCACACAGAGGCAGGATACTTAAAAGAAACTGTCCTGTTTCCAGGAAGCAGTACTGCCACCCTTCACTGGTAGAAGTGCGTGCAAAACACAGACAAACATGAACAAGCATAAAAACACATGCAAACACTTATACAACTGATATGCCTTTATCTTCTCACACATGCTCACAAACAGAGGGCCTTACAGTAAATCCGTCTTGCACCATCTTGTTGATCAAAGTCTGTTAACACACAAAAACCTCTTCCTCCCCGATATACTTTATCAGAGAAAATTACCACTCGACAAATAAAAAAAACACACACATACACAGTTGATCACTGGCTTTGAGGCCACGTCGGTGAGGCCATACTGGAACTAGAAGTAACCCACTTCTCACATATAGCCCTCAAACTTGCTCCAAAACCCAGATATGCACACAGGAAACAGCTGGTAAATGATAAGATGCTGAGCAGAGATGTCAACACCGTCCGAATCATAACGATAATTACAACTACTATTACAGTACCATTACATGAGCCATCATCAGTACCAATTTTACTACTGCACTTATTCAGGCTAACCTGAAAAGTGCACTTCTAACACCATAAACTGTTGTGGGATGTGCTCAGGCAACATAAAAATGTGCCTGAATATTGTGATGTCATGAGAAATCATGCAAACTTGTGGTAAGTAGATTTGTTTGATTGTAATTGTACTCGGTTTTAATTCAATTGCCAATTTGATTGAGTATGTATGTACATGTATGCATTTCTCTTTGTGTATACATATGTATATGCATATACATGTAATAGTGTATTCACTTTTATTTTTTCCTGTGGACCCCAGTAAGAGAAGCTATTCAGGATCTAAATAAACAGATAGATCAATACTGTAGTGCCACTGAAAATAAAGGGCCACTGAATGCCAAGGTACCGGTAATCCTGCTTCTGTGGTTTCATTTGTATATAAAGGGTACAAATACAAAGAGGAGGAGGATCAGGTATCTCACGTTGAAACTAGGTGGCCCCTTTTAACTTCACTTCTTACGCTAACACAAACCACCAAACACACGTGAAATCGTAGGTACATCGATGCACAAATGTACACTTGGTGTATTGTGTCAAAAGATGTGGGCACATCCTCCTTATGTGCCAAGAACAGTTGGAGTTTCTCAGCATACACACTTACTGGAAGGAGCTGTGTGCCAAATGAATCAAAACCAAAACTTATACCTTATGTTTAGGTCTGTTTCTTTGGCTAAACCGATTCATTGCTTGATGATCATGAATGCTATTAGTAGTAGTAGTAGTAGTAGCAGCAGTAGTAGTAGTAGAGTTTTATTTATTTAATTTTTTTTTAATTCCTCTGTTTATTACTCCTTCCTGCCTGGTCCATCTCACCTACATCCCCTCTTGTTTTACTCTTCGCCTTTTCTCCATGTTCTCACAAGAAGAAACGTGGTCTTATAAGGAATAAACACTAAAAAACGTCATTCTTAATTTCAGCTCAGTCTGTATGTATTACCAGAAGTATTCTGTATTGAACTGGGAATAACAAGATAAAACATGGTTGTTACGGACTAAAATGTGTGTTTAATGGTTTGTGTTTCAGATTAAAAGGACAATTCCGGCGCAAAATGAACCAAGGGGTTAATAACACACGATTAGCGAGTCGACCGTTCTCTGGGATATGTTTTCATGCTAATCGAATGTGTCTCTAGCTTGAAACAAGCTACCGCAAACCGCTG
Organism: Sander lucioperca; assembly: GCF_008315115.2. Classification (NCBI taxonomy): domain Eukaryota; kingdom Metazoa; phylum Chordata; class Actinopteri; order Perciformes; family Percidae; genus Sander; species Sander lucioperca. Next base: position 15,024,570 of record NC_050193.1, on the reverse strand, counting down.
ATTAGCTTATAACGCTATTCGTCGGGGCATGGGTACACCTAGGCTCATTTTGCGTGGACTTGTCCATTAAGTCAACCCTGAAGCATAATAGAGTAAAAAGCCTTAGCATCTCAAGACTTTGTAATCCGTCCTGTAGCCAGCCAACAAAAACATTGATCTATGCATCTACCATCTGTATCAGGTCTGAGCGCTTAGGATTATATTGTAGTTGCTGCTAAAAACACGGTGTGTATGCTGTCAGACATAAACCACAGACTAGCATTAGTGTGTATGTGTGTTGCACCTGTTAGCTGACTAAATTCTGGTAAACCGCTCACACTCTCAGACTATGCTGAGAAATTAATGGAGGTCAGGAAGTGTGTAAGGCAAACCTACACGCACACCCTGCACAAACACACCTTGCAGCACATCAAAATAGGGCACAATTTGCAGGTCAAAGATATACCTTTAAATGCACACAACTAAAACAACTGCATGTGCTTTGGTAAAAAGATACAGTAGATACATGTACAGACATGCAAATGTTGTGACATCATGTATCTAACTGGTGCACTTGCAAGAAAACATGTGTACAAAAGAGAGAGAGAAAAAAAAATTCTTCCAGGAAAGAGATTTAGGTTAGGTGAGCCAGCTCTGTCAGTGTTCCATCATGTGACCCAATTTCCTGCCACATCACAGACAAACAGGAAGTACCAACTGACCACCTGTGCATAAACAGAGCCCATGCCTCGTCTGTCTGTGTTTCATCTACAATAAATCAAACAATAACACAACAGCAGTTCTATCTGATGTGGCGGAAACAATTAATATTCAGAATCCAACATGCATGTATATATTTAAAAAAAAATTATTTACTATTATTTAATAGTAAAAGTAATTCTGTACGACTTTTTATTATCTCTTAGGGATTATGAGGAATTATCAATGAGCTTTTTCAACAAGAAATCATTCTGCAAAATGCAGGTGTCCTATGTGCCTGCAAACATGCAGAATGAATAAAAACATGCATTTGAAAGCACATTTAAGCAATAAACAAGGACACAAATACTCACACATCACTGCAGGTTAAAAGAAAGTGAATGGTTTGAATTAGTAACCAGTCTTCAATTCAGAATAGTACAACCTTATTTGACTCCTGAAAGGAGAAAAGGTCAAGGGCCCTGTTACATTCTGCTGTGCCTCTGAGGAAGGCAAGCCATAAAAGCTCCTGTTGCTAGTTCATCAGTGACACAATAGTAGACAACAAATAAAGTGAACAAAACAAAATGAGCAGGATTACCTTTCTAAAAAGCCACACGATAGTAAAACCATCTCAAGTCTGTTTCTGTAATTTATTTAATTTGATAGAGAAACCTCATATTCGGAAAATACTTTTACAGTATAGACTGTATATATATATATATATATATATATATATATATATATATATATATATACATACACACACACACACACACACACTTCTCTAATTGCTGGAAAACTGCTACACTAATGTTTAAAAATGCAACATGTGGCACTTTTAAAGAACACAAAATGCAGAAACAGAAAAGCACTGCTGAGTGAATAGCTAGCAGGTACTAGTTTGGGTCTGGCTGCCTCCTGTTGTGGTAGACCAACGTTGTTCATATATCACGCCTCAACTCACATTCACTGAAAAGGTAGGCTGCTTCTTACAGACACACACAGACACATAGACACACACACACAAACCACAAGGGTTCTCAGAAACGCTCACTAGCTAACTCAGCACACCCACCTGGCTTTACAAACAGATGGTCAAAAAAATAAGAAGAGTGAGAGTGAGTGTGTGTGTGTGTGTGTGTGTGTGTGTGTGTGTGTGTGTGTGTGTGTGTGTGTGTGTGTGTGTGTGTGTGTGTGTGTGCGCGCGAGCTCACGTGTGTGTGTGTGTGTGTGTGTGTGTGTGTGTGTGTGTGGGGTAGAAAATGGGAGGAAGAGAGAATTAGAAAATGAGAGGTGAGGGGAATTAGATGGGGAAGGTAAGGGGGAGATAGAAAGAAAAACAAAAGGGAAATAAAGATACAGATGTAAAATATAAAGAGACGTTCAGAGAAAGACGATACAAAGACAGCAGACAGAACGTTTCAATCCAATGCTTAGATGGCAGAAATAATTGAAACAAGGAAAGGGAGAAGAAAAATAAAAAGAAGAATAAACAATGTAGATAATGAGCATATAGCTGCCTTGATGTGGGTGAATCATGGAGAAAACCATGACCCCGCAATCTCATAACCGCCTACACGCACCTCTGACTCCACTCTTTGTGTGTGTGCGTGTGTGTGTGTGTGTGTGTGTGTGTGTGTGTGTGTGTGTGTGTGTGTATCTATGCACATGTACATGCGGTTGCCTGTGTAGGTGTGCTTGTGTGTATATTTGTTTGTGTGCTGTACTCCAGTGTATATGTACTTGTGTGACTCTGTATCACAATGTACAGTCTGCTGTGTGTGTGTGTGTGTGTGTGTGTATATATTGCAAATTAGTGGTTTTTAATGATGGTTCTGGGACTGCTGTTTGTCAAATATTTTTGTTTTTGGTTTTCATGTTGGTTTGTACAGTGTGTGTATATAGCGTAATTGTGTGTGTGTGTGTGTGTGTGTGTGTGTGTGTGTGTGTGTGTGTGTGTTTGTTACCGTGTTCTTGTGTGTGCTGTGTATATCCGTCTGTGGGGTGAAGACAGACAGATCTCCATTGAGAATAACTTCGGCCAGTGCGTTGACCATTGGCTGATAGTGAATGATCAGAAACACCTGGAAAATACACAGACATACACAATTAAGAAAGTAATAAAAAACATTTTTAAAAACAAGAACCGTTAATTGAAAACTGAATCAAGTATATGTGGAAAAAATGTATGGTAAAGTTCATATCTCTATGAGAAAATGTATTTTGAAAATGTCTTCCCCACATGTCTATCCCCCACAGATATGTGGACTCAAGGCCCAGACACACAGACCAGACGGCCGACCCTCGGCAGAAAAGGCAGTTGGTCTGATCAGTCTCCCCGAGTTGGTCAAAAAAGTGCCTCGGAACACACCAAAGCGACGAGACGTAATACGTCTCCATAACAGCAGGCGGCGCTAATCTGTATTGTTGCCCAAAAATTAAAACCGGCAGCTGATTGGACGAACACGTCACGTAGGTCTGGTTTCTCCGGAAATTCAAAGACAGACTGTCATGGCGGCTCGTTCAGAATACGATCTCATATTGTACTAAAATAGTTCACCGAAACGTGTTTCTGAAAACATTTTAAGAGAGAAATAGGCCATACAGTTGCTGAATCTGTCTTTATTTCAGATCGACAAAGGTCAGTTTAAAAGATTTTCGTCAGATTTTGAGAGACTCTAGTCACGCTCATTCATTTCCGCTTTCCAGGTTAGCACTCTACCAATCAGATGGGTCATTTGAGTCTGACTGCCGGCATTGCCCGCCCTGCCGATTATACATATCAAATCGGCCAAAATGACGGCCCCTCAGACGGACGACGGCACGGAACACACCGAACAGACTCGAGTCCCTGACCTCGCCAGACTGTCCGACGGCCGATTATTGGCTTGGTGTGTAGTAGGCTTTAGTTGTTACTGCTCTTTTAACTATACTGCATGTCAATATATTTTTGAATTTTAGTCTAACTCTGAAGCAAGCTAAATGAGTTAATTGGTTCACAGGTATAGCTTACATGGAAAAGTAAAGCAAAAGCAAAATAAATTAATAAAATAAAATCAACAAACGATGTAGAACTCTTTTTCAGTCTTTTTAAAAATCCCTAAATTAAGTGTCCGTAGTGGGTTTCAGAACTGGACAAACTTCTATAAAACGTGGTAAAGAGTTTACTCTTTGAGATTAATTTATATTCCATGTTTAACACATTTCCGGAAGGATAAATATACAGTACATAGGCAGAATGACTTGGCAGATTAACGTCAAACCACAAAACTAAAATATACCAGTGCTTTGGAGATGGCTGGGAGTAGCATATGTTGTGTATGTTGCTTACTTGAGACAGCAGGTAGAGGGACACCTGAGGGTTAATCTTTCGCTCTTCAGACTAAAGAAACAGAAAAAAATAAAGGCCAGTCATATATCAAACAAACAATCAACCTAGAAATGGAAAATAAGAAAATAAGACAATGAAAGGAATAGTGAAATGTATAATGAGATGAAACTGGCGAGAGTGAGGAGAGACAAAGCATAGAGCTGGAATTATTCAATAGTCTGATAATCATTTCAGGATCGTACGTGGTTTTGTAGGTTAACCCAAACACCTTTTACGTGTTTACACCTTGCCTTAGTGCTGTTAGTTATTTTTCAACGCATGCAACAAGTTTTTACGACATTCATGTTTGATTATTGTTTGTAATCCCAACTGAGTTTCCAAACATCATAGCTTATGAATGCTATACTATGTGGTAGCTGATGGTGATGGTTTGTCATCAGACAAGGATGACAAACCAGGATGGATTCACAGATCACTCCGCCATTTTAACTCTATTAAAACTCAAATGTATAAAAACCAGTGCTGATGTGTTTCATTATGATGCATTGGATGTGTTGAGGAAGTTTCAAGTTTCTGCAAGTTGATTTTAATAGTGTATCAAACAGGGGCGATTCTAGGATCAGACCTTCAGGGGGGCTCAGCCCCTAATGACAATGTGACACGGATACAGTGCCTTGCAAAAACATTAACCCCCTCCCCCCTGCTAAATCAGTAATTTCACTGGACAACAATGAATATATGTATTTATTATTATAACAGAGGATAAATGCAAAATATTGAACATATGAAAAAAAGCCGAAAGCTCCTTTATGGACTACCAGAATCATATAAAAAGGATAATGAGGTGTAAACAATAAATATATAAATAATAAAACTTTCCTTGACTGGGTTACAGGTGCATAGCATTGGCGACAGCGACACAGGATATTGAACCTGTTTCTTTGAACCTGTAATTGTTTGCCCTGTGTCACTAACAGACAAGTTCGCAAACTCTAACTTGAAGCTATAAAATTGATTAAAAAAAAAATATATATATATATATATATATTTTATATATTTTTAGGGGGGCTGAGATGAAATTTAGGAGGGCTTGAGCCCCCTAAAAAGGGTCTAAAATCGCCACTGATATTGAAAATGACTGAAACATTTAAAAATGACAGCACCACTTGCATGAATTTGGAAATGGTCGTCAGTAATGAAAGTTTAAGCACATAGGATTTACTTGGCTGATTGTGCAAAACCACTGGTATGGTCTTGAGCATTTTATACTTATACTTTTATACGACACAAGTTCTCCACTATGAAACCTGTTAACATCAGTGTAACCTAATTCATTTAGACATGCAGGGGAAGAAAACATACCGTCTCAGGGATAACCAAAGAGTAGACATAGAGGGGCAGGAACAGACGGTTGAGGAGGTGGTCGGTCAAAACGTCATTAAGGAATTCACAGTTTATGATGAGGATATCGTTCAGGTAGTGCAGGTGGTCGAGGTGCTCTGCTACGAGGTCACTTAACTTCCCTCTGTTCCTATGCCTGGGACACAACAAAGAGGCAGAGAGAGAAAGAGATGTTATTTAGGAAGTGGTCAAGCTGCTCCACTGGCGTACAGAGAAAAAAAAAAAAAACAGACTTGAAAGCTACTTAAAAGGAAATATACAGGCTGTATTTAGTGATTAAAAAAACAACGATAATGAGAGAGCAGGCAGTAATTAGAAATATTTTATGAAATCTGATGTGATTAAACAGATTGGTCCCACACAGTACAGAAATAGGCCTACTGATGTATAACCGGTAGAAAATGAACACGCAGGCGACAAAGGGTTGTAGCCACAAGTGCAGGCTATATTTTCACGTTTTTGTCCCGAAACTAACGTTCTCTCTCTGTAGCACTTCTACGACAGAATTGTTGACGGACTATAGTACTATCCAACATTAGTGTATATCTCTCACTGTGGTCTGCTAAAATGCATTCAAAGTTATCAATACTGATATAACTCTGAAGCCAAGAGACTTAAAATAGGCTAAAAAAGCAAATGAGCAAAAAAAATGAGTGGAACCTGTATAAAGCTCCGTAAAGCAGAGGGGAGGTGCAGATTCTCTGATAATTCAGTGTAGCCATCGCCACATGCGACACCTCTGACATTGCACATTATCTTTTCATACATTTAAGAAATATTGATTATAAAACATACAACATATGAATGTCCCTATTGAGCAGTACTGTATGTCAGCATAATGCCCAAAGTAAAACAAGCTGATTCATACTGTAGCATTGCGCTTGGCAGCTGAGTAGAACTAGACACGACTTAGAAAAAATGGAAGGAGAAAAGTTTTGCAATGTAACGCAAAACATATTGTGAGGGAACGCAAAACTAGTCCCCCCCAAAAAAATCTTGCAGTGACCCCTGAGGGGGCTCCAGAATAATGTAATGTATACAATACATCATACCCTTGAATAGAAATGTCATCTTATCAGCACCAGGATAACTGTTACAAACCAGAGATATGCCTGACCCCTAGAGGCCACAGTGAGAATTACACTGAGAAACACAGAACGATAGATGGCACTTACTCTTCATCTGTCTGCACACACTTGTCCAGTTCGATGACATGGCTGCCAATAAACCAGACCAAGTTGCTGAAATATGGGACCGCTGTCTTATCTCGTATGTAGTGCAGCATGTGCTGGTTGTCCACTGGAGAGATTAGGGTCAAGATCAAGAGCTGGGTTAGGGTTGTTACCAAGGCTGCCCACGGGTAACACACACACACACACACACACACACACACACACACACACACACACACACACACACTTGGTGATCCCCGGATAATCACCAGAATGTGACAGTTAATGATTAAAAAAAAACAAAAAAAAAACAAAATTAAAAGACAAATTAAGAAAATTAACCAATCATGTGAAGTTAAATTAAAGTACATAACCTGGTCCATTTTGAATACAATATAAAGGGAATACTACTGGAGTGGGATTAAGAGGAAAGCCAGTTGAGTTTTCCACTGAAACAACAGTGTGACTGGGGCTAATCTCGCCGTGTTCGCAGTGATCGGAGCTTGCACTCATCAGTTGTCACACTGATGCTTTCTGAAGAGGAGTTTTCTTTAGACAAGAGCAAAATCTAACTTTGTATTTGTAGTAACGAAAGTCAAAACATTAGTCATAGTATAAGGTTTTAAAAAATGTAATACATTTTATTCATGAGCAAGGTTAAAGGGGAACTCCAACGATTTTACACGTCAGAGTGTGTAAGGGGCAATACTGCAGCACGTGAAAAATAAAATTGTATACAGCCTTTTGTGGCTTCATAGGGAGCTGCATGAAGTATCGTGACTATAAATCGCCGCAAGTGATGTCCCTTGAGTAAGCATCAATTAGTGCTGAAGAATAGAAGTTTGAAAATGAAAAAAAATATCTTAGGGTGTGGAGTTAGAAGGAAGCGAGCTTACCAGACCCGTTCCTCATCTCTGTTTGAGGCTAGAGGTTCAAGGCTACATTAGATGCTAATAGCATAACACACCCAAATCCCTGTCCAAACTGTGTGTATGGAATATAAAAGACAATATTTCTGCTGCACCAATTTTTCCTCTCTCTTTGTCCGTCGTGAGTCTGTCAATAGGAGTGCAATGCTAAATCAGTGGAGCACTCTTAACACTGGGCAAAGGTCTTATTAAAAATAAACTAATATCAGACTGAATGTTGTTTTTATACAAAGTTAACGGTAGGTTAAGGTCAGAATAATCCATGCGTCTCAAATTCACACTGCAAGAACAGCAGTAGAGAAACTACAGAGCAGAACAATCTGACACCAGTGTTACATAGCATTTGCAAATATTTCCACGCATTTGTTTTAATGTGTCTGGAAGAAGAGCCTACTGCAGTTCATAGAGCACTTAAGGGAAAACCTGACATTTTAGACAGGGACTTCTGTTCCGTGAATGACAGCTTAACTGACTTGAAATGTGAACAGTCCTGGTGTAGTAATACTTTCTCATGTAGTAGTCCAAATGCAAATACAGTAGATGCTGGTAGTAATTTCACAATACCAATCCACATGGGTCAAACTGAGAAAAGTAACGAATGAGCAGCCAAATCAAATGAATGAATTACATAATAGCAGAAAACAAAGACAAATCACAAGCTGCCACTACTGAGAGTCACAGTGTCATTCCAGCTTTGTCTATTTAGTAAATGAACAGAGAATTAAAGCAGAGGGGGACACTGACTAAACCCATCACCAAAAAAAAAAAAAAACCACCATGTGGGGCTCAGCTGAAATGAAGTCTGTAGAATAATTAATCCAAGAAAAAATAAATAAAAAGGCATGCAGGTGCTTCTGCATGTACTGTACTGTATGTAGGCAGGTGATACAGATTGATTTACAAGAACAAGAATTGCAAGGATATTCATACCAGTACGTTGTTTACAAATACACAATTAGGAACAAATAGGGCTGGGTAATAAGTAATAATAACAAATTGTAAACCAATTTTTGTAAACATTTTAAATGTGAGGTATTTAAAGTAATATAAGACAAGTCTCACATTAATAGCAACTATACTGATAAAAATCAACCAACTTGACTGGCTTATAAACTTATTTATATATATATATATATATATATATATATATATATATATATATATATATATATATATACACACATTTGTTTTAGAATTGTATCTACATCAATGTACTGTATGAACAACTGGACAGTACAAGGAAAGAAAATAAAACATGTTTCTAGGATACCCATCCCTAAAAAAAGACTGAATGAATGGAACCAACTTACATGAAACTGGAGTTAGGCAGATGGGGCACGCAGAGGGAGGAGGGAGAGGAGGAGAGAGACAAGGAGAGGAAGAGTAGGAGTGGTTGTTGAAGAGGAGGAGGGAGAGGGGGAAACAGACACAGGGTTAATGTGTGTAAAGGGGCGGCTGTGGAGGGGTGGAGGTTGGGAAGGACCCCGCAGGTATCTTAACAAATAAACTGCAAATAATGGCACATCTGGCAAAGGAGTTTATACGTTACCTAAACATTTTAAATTATTAATTGTTCTCAGGATATCACATAGCTTTTCACTATGTAACAAATCAACAAGAGAAAACTGAAACAAGCAGCAAGATACCGAAGAAAAAAAGCTAGTATAGTAACACAATTTGACTAAAATATCTGCAGGATAAAATCCTTTTCCAGGTTGTCATTTATGGTAGAATGTGACATATCAAAGCATCAAACTGTGACATGTTCAACATTATGATGTTAAAAAAGCAGATTTCATTGCAACACCCTGAACCATTTTCAGTGTTGTGACACTGCAAGTGTTTAAGTTATGGGTTGATTTAGGAAAGTAATTATTAGCAGGGGTTTTAAGTCTTTTGAACTTTTGCCACAATAAGACACAGCTTTGACTGCATAAAATTACACCGCGATGCATATTAGTCATTACAGCAGTGTCTCATCCTGTACATCAGGATACAGATGTTCTGTGTGGTCCCCTAACAATTCTCAGATGCTGACAAAAGTCAGAGTTGCTGCATTGAGTTGATGCTTCCCTCTTTGACAGATTCCACATATATGGCATGGCCAAACAGCAATGATACATTCCCCACAACACTAGGTTACTTCATAAATGACTTATATTCATATTACGATTTAAGTCAGTTGTGCTAACTGTTATGACGTCACCGTTGTTGGGAGTCACAGAATCAAGACTGTATGAACAAAACTCTATGAAAAATGTAAGACACAAAGTTCTACAGTGTTGAGTGTTACATGCAGGGCTAAACAAACAGGTACGCCACAGTTAATATGTTGCAGTGACTGTATGTTAAGGAAATGTTATGTATAGTGAAGAGAAGCATGATGTGTGGAGTAAAGCCAAACCCACTAAATGCACCACCCGCCTCCCCTGGAGTGACAGCGCAGAGAGGCGGCAGGAAGAAGGAATAGAGGCAGCACAGTGCAGAAAGCAACCCAGCCTTTGGAACAATCCTGTTGTTAACACTCACGGCATCACTGTTGTCCTGCTCCTGCACTCGTAGGGCATTTATTTAGAAAAACCGGAAGGTTGCAGTATATTTTTATGTGGAGGGATTTCAACGACGACTTTGCATGCTGGGTAGAGTGGATTAGCGGAAGAGCTAGTTCGTTTCAAACTCAGGAAATATGCGCACGTGAGATCAGATACTGAAGCGATACTGAACCTTGTGGTAATTCTACCTTGAACGTTGCACACATGCAAGTTCAAATGTTAGCCGATGTCTCAAGTACATGGCTTCAAAAACCAAAAAGGTTTTCTGCTGTTATTATATGTTCTATACAAATGTAAAAGTATGTAATTATTCATAGATATTTTATGCTGATTATCCTTATATCTGCATACTGCGCATCGCAATTGGTTTGCTGCAACAGAAACAAAACCAAGGGCAAATGTTTGAATTCAGCAGTGAGATAACGACAAAAGTATAGAATAAGAAAAGGGAATAAAGCCCTTCATTTTTCCTCAAAGTAACCAATCATCCCCCCAATGTGTCATGTTTGCACAACAAAAAAGACCCTCACAGCTGCTGGCTGACTGAAGAGTTTCAAGGGTTACAGCCAGATATAGCTGTATATAGATTCTGATATAGATACTTGAAGTTCTTTGACTAGTAACAGGTTGCTGAGAATAATGAACAGATTTCCACGTACTACTTTAGTTGCAGGATGTTTTGAAAACCTTCAAATAGTTAAATAACGGCTTAAAAAAGGTATTATTTGGACTACATCACACTTTTAGAGAGCCACTCTTTTACAATATAATAAAGATAAATCACATACATTAGAACGCAATGAAACATTTAAGGCCAGAAATTCAGCAGACTGTTTGTGTGTGTCACAGTGTTACCTGTTAGTCATGCTCATGCACCAGAAGCAGCAGCAAGAAGAGGGCAGAAGTACAAAGAAAGGCGGTAGGCAGTCCCAGCATCTCCAGAGTGTGTGCATTTTGTGTAAGCACACGTGTGTATGGTTAGCATGTACACGTATGTGTTCCCGGCACTCACCTTTGTAGACGTTGAGTGTGATGGTCCGGACTGCGATGCGGACCATGCTTTCAGGATGGTTGAAAAACTTAATGGCCTCGGTGTACAGGGCAAAGTCATTAGTGTGCTGTGTGTGGGAGACAGAGAGGGGGCGTCGGTGAGCAAGGCACAGTATTGCGGCATCCCGCAGAGCGCGCGCGCGCGAGAGAAAGCAGCTAGTGGAGGCAGAAATTCTGGCCAGTATTGTATTTTGATAAGAAAGGTTTTAACTGAGAAAAGGTTCTACAATTGTTTGTTTTTTTACAGAAATACAGGCTGGGAAAATACACATAAGTCAAAGTTATTTTAAGGTGTGACAGAATTAGCCAAAGAAGGAGGGTGTCTTCACCTTCAGTAAACAACTAGCCCCCAATTTACTTTATCGACCAACTCAAATCCTACAGACTTCTCATGACTCCTAAAATCCAGACAATAGGGATGCTGTACTGAATGGATAAGTGAGCCGGTTTTGTCTCTGAATTTTAGAGGTTGCACTTCATATCAAAAGATTAGTATCAAGCAAAAGAACCCATTGTAAGCTTTAGATTTGGGTGTTTTGGCTCATCCTGAAACATGACAGACACAGAAGAAAAAACAAGCTTAACTAAAGGGACTTCTGCTCCTAACAATCTAACAGTACTTTAGATGGGCAACATGTATTAACATAGTAGCATGCTACACTTAGTAAATGTGCGTATTACAAACCGGCTGCTCTGCATCTTCCAGTCACCTTTCTCTGTGCCAGTGCCTGATCCTCTACTAGGGCTGGGCGATATGGAGAAAATCAAATATCACGATACTTTTGACCAAATACCTCGATATCGATACCGCAACGATATTGTAGCGTTGACAATTGGTACTTTCACAAAATATTTACACAATGAGATTTTTGATAAATAATCATCAGTAATGTGGATATAATGACTAAGTGGGTAAAGGCAAATAATAGAACAGTTACAACAGTCTGGTAAGTTCAGAAAATGACATCGCTTTACTGTAATGCAGCCTTTAAAACCAGGAAAAGACAACACTTATGCCATATTACGATATCCAAAATCTAAGACGATAGCTAGTCTCATATCACAATATCGATATAATATCGATATATTGCCCAGTTCTATCCTCTACCCAACCATTCCTCAGTCACTGCAACCTCCAGCCAATCACGGTTGAGGGCCAGAAACAAACCGAGGTGACAGCTAATGAAAGAAACTTGACCCTGACACCAAACCCAAACCAAGAGTGTGTCCTCTGATCTTAAAAATGTAACGGTGTGGATCTGACAGAACAGAAGTGGCCAAAGTATTCAGCTATCCAATAGCACCCTCTGGAGGAGAATAACCTTTAAAGCAATACAATATATATTACTTATAATAAATGAAGTAAGACATGAGTTATACACATGCCTATTGTAAATTGTGAAAAAAGAAGGTTGCAATTGAGTTCATTTTTGTATTCTAAATATAGTTCTCTTTCAGCCTGACCAAATGTCAGCTAAGTTACTTAAAACTCAAAATCCAGAAATGAGAAATTGTCTTCCTTTGCATTCCAAAAAGGCAGCTTTTACTATACTTGTTAATTGATGAAGTGAAGGAAAATGCATCTAAAAAAAATAGTTATATATATATATATATATAGGTTATTTAACCACATACTACTCTCAGATCTACACCTTGGGTCTGGTTTTGGTTTCAGGGGTGAAGCTACCATCGACAGTACACCAATAACTTTCCCCAGCACACACAGGCCAATGGAAGGACTACAGATACTGCTGAAACACTGAAGGGTAACAACGACGTCATCAGAGATTAACCAGGTGGTCAGTTGTCTTTGGTGTTACCATCTATTACAACACACAGACACGCACAGCAACAGGCCTAAAAGATAATATTCTATGAATAGTTTCAAATCAAGAATAACAGTTTTGAAACTTCATTTCAGAGAAACACTATCTTGTTGTGAAAACTGTGGTCTAACTATAATAAATGAGACGTTCAAACCCTCAAATGAAGGTAACATTGACACGTGTGTGTTTGTTTCAGCTGGTAAAAAGAGAGATGACTTGTGGACAATATCGGCTAAATCAACCCATCCACACAGGAAGCTGATGTTTTCACAGGGGAAGTGTGCTGCTGAAGGCTGGTGGATAGAAGTAGCCTGATAAGTACACACACATGTCGACTTGCACAAAAATGCAAGTGACAAATGAGCTACTCGATTTTTTTAGCAAAATAACTGGCTCTATTTACAAGACATTGGTTTTGTGCACCACTGTAAAATATCACAAGTAGTTAAGTTGCTGAATTAAAGCAACAGACATTTTTCTCTCTCTCTCTGTCTGCCTCACTGGTTTTACTTATCCATTTCAGCACTCCCTCCCTTAATTTTAAGACTCTAATCTTTTTTCTCTTACTTCCTCTTTGTGATGGAGAGTGCACGATAAAAGTATTTGACATTGAATGAAAGATCCTCTAAGTCTCTTTTCTTTCACTACCTCTTTCTTCACTCTAATACCCCCCATGCGTCTATGGCCTCACCTCATTGTAAAAGAAGTGCACGGTGTGGTTGTTGAGCTTGAGTGACAGGGTCTTGAGGAAGGAGATATAGTAGGCCATGATCTCCTCGTCCGAGAAGTCAAACTTGTGGACGATGATGGAGTTCACGTGGTTGTTCGACAAGAGGTAATCTGAGAAGAGAAAAGACTTGATCAAGCTTGTTCACACAGCACTTGTTTTTAGAAAGTTGGCCTTTTGTGAACTCCTGACAATCTTGCCATTTACCATCCAGGAGCCCAGTGACTGTAGAAAAGCACACTAAACGCCTAAAGCTGAGAGTGCACAGCATCACTGCACTACTTTCATTCTTGCGCTACAGTCATCAGATCAACAGTGAGGTTTGGACTACTGCAGTGACTGTTGTGTACAGTGACCATAAGAAAAGACCATTAATTCCTGTTGAGATGATACCATAACTGTGATTTTTAATACCTCAATTAACCTACATGCAAACCTTGCTTTATACAAGATAACAGGCCACTGTATAAATGGCAGTGTATCATCTACTGAGTCGTTGGTTAACTAGCAACAACAAAAAATGCAGCAGGCTGCTCTGCATTGTATATTTCAACAAAGAAAGGCGGTGCAAAATGCCTTGCATTGTTTAGTCTACAAAATGCATAACAAACCATGTACACATCTACATGCTGTTGATTTTAGGGCAATCCAATACAAGACTCCTGTTATAACTATTATGGGTTTCTTTCACTGTATAGATAGAGTAAGATGTGTGTAATATTCTTACACAAAATAGAAACACCATTGAATACAATGTAAGTGCATTACAGTATGAAGTGTTCTCAACACCCCCACAGCCTCAAAACATACCATGAGTCACCACACAAATAAATAAAGCAGCAGTCTAAAATACATTTAAAAAAGTGTTTTGCATGTTAAAGGGCTATTTATTTGCAACACATTTACAATACAATACTATTTTTTTTCTTCAACCATTGTTGATTTAAGTACTTACATAGGGAAGTCTCATGGCTAATGTTTTCAAACAGTATGTTGAGGGTCTGGAGGAGTTGGACACACACGTAGCGTCCCGACTTCTGACGCAGGATGTTCAGGAAGAACGCAAACATGTTTTTCTCCAGGAAGAAGCTGAACACACACAGGAGAGTACACACAGACACATACAGGAGTCAGTTCATGGTGATTGATATAGAATTATCAAAAGAAGAATATTTCTCTTTTGCAGCGTCCAGGTGGACTTGTGGTCAAGACCCATACCGTATACCCACAAAGTCACCGATTTGATTACGACAATGGACCTTTGTTGCATTTATACCCTCCTCTATCCCCATGTTTCCTGTCTATCAATACTAAAGCAATCTAATAAAGGCAACGAGCCAACAACTAATCTTAAAAGAAAGACAGGAACCTGTTCAACCATCATGTTTGTGAGGATTTTGTGACGTGCATCTACACTTTGATATATGCTAATTTCACCCTAAAACACCTTGCAGTTTATCACGTCAAGCTAATTTTAATTGGACCTGATCTCAGACTGGCTAAACCTAGCTACATCACAGTAAATACTAAATTTAGAAAGACAAGAGCACTCCAGTACTTTGCACCATAGGTTTTCCTGTTTCATATAATACAGCCAGAGGTGACAAAGTGGATAAACAGAAGTGATGACATGCAGCACTAACTGCAACAAAAGACAATGGTTTTATGAGCTTCAGTTCCCAGAGATGACTGAAATGCGTCAGTCCGAGGGCTTACAAAACACAAACATCTTAGTTACCCAGAATAGTTTTGATGAACTATATGTTTACATCCTTATACATCTTAACATTTTTAAAGGCATTTTTCCACACAAGTATAAAGTTAAAGTACTGTTTTACATAGTCTTGAATGGTTCACAGTCAGAGATCAGAGCAGCATGACGGATCAGTTATTAGCAATGATGCTGAACTGCTGCTGTGGTCCTGCTCGACGCCCTACACTGCTACTACTATTATTACTAGTCATAGTTCTATTATCTTTACTGTTACTATAATTGCCACTGTTCATCGTGTCATTCCATTATTCCCACTGCTATAATTATTATGAGTCATATTTCTCTCTCTCTCTTTCTCTCTGACAGCTTCTCATACATTTCTGTGTTAACAAACCATCTGGTGCGTTAGGCTACATATTCGTAGTTTCAGGCGAGGGATTTAACATTGACGGGTACTTACTCAAATACAGAGCTGTCATTCTGGTCCCCCCAGATGAGGATCTCTGTGATGGAGCGGATGGTCTCCACTAGAAGATTTCGGTTGTGGTCTGTCACTGTGGTGTTTTTGGTCAGGACATGGTACATATACCTGATAAAGAGACATGAATGAAAGAAAGATGCTGTGAAAAACAGTGGTAAAAGCTGCAGTGTCATGTAGACATACCTGGACACTCTCCTACAGACCATAATAATGAAACAACCTATATTCAAACAAAACCCATCTAGATGTCAAAAAATATATAAATGTGTTACTACTATGAGCCTACAAAGGTAGCTTCTAATTTAGAATCAACGGGCCATCTCCAAATACCGGTAGTGTAATGTATTAACCACCCAATTCAAGCCCCTAGTGTATACACTGTAGTTACACCCACACGTTTTTATTTATTTTGCCCGATTACACTGCCTCTGTGGGCGTGTGCAAACTGAGCTGGATTTTCTCTCTCACTCTTTCGTTTAATTTGTTGCACCTGTTGTGGTGGGACAACTTTAAGTTCTGTCATTATAATTGGTAATTGCCACCATATCACCCCTAACGTTACTTGACTTAACCTGAGCGGAGGTCTAGCTAATCAGCAAGAAGAACTGAAAACACCTGTGCAGGCCTTTTACATTGTGATGCTTCGATTGTCAGCTTGTATGGATAGTTAATGGTTAATACTGGCCTTAATGTCCAAAATCATTTAGGTAAGGTTAGTAACGTTACAGTGTCGTTTCTGTTTTAGGGTGGATTTTCAGCTAACAGCTAACGTTAGCTCACACGTCTATCTACCTTGCCAAACAGAATATAAACGACACAGCAACCATATATTTGAGATAACGTTAGCTGACTGGACAGCTACAGTTAAGTTAGTTGAGTACTGTTATTTTAGCTGTTAACAACTAACGTTTAGCTAATGATAATAACGCTGACACAGTCGTTCTCAAACTGTTATCATAGAGGATAACGTTAGCATATCTTATGTTAGCCACTCACTTCAAATGGTCCAGGGAGTGGATGTTTTTCGCTTTTCCTTGTCCTCCAACCCAGCTCCGTGACCGGCCAAACATGGTTGTGGTTTTAAGGGGTGTGATGTTTTGACAGGCGCGTTATTTCGCAAACGTAAGTGTCCGCAAATCAATCCATTACACCCACTTTCCCGTGCAGATAGCTACTTAGCAAACAGAAGATGATAGGCGGCGATAGCAGCGCTGAGGGGTCATTACGTAACAGGTTGGTGTGTGGTTTGTCTGGGAGTTGCTGTTCTCTCCCCAAATTTCAGCATACAACAGCGAGTGAAGGAAAACTACAACATTCACTTCCTGTTTAGCAGTGACGGTTAAAGCACGCGACACGTCCTCAAAGACCAATCACAGCAGAGCCTATCAAGCGGCGAGCCAATCAACTGCCGAGGCTTCAGGTGTCGCTTTGTGGTCGTGGTCAGGACTGTTTTGATGCACTTGGCTAAAATGTTAGGGACGGTTAGCTGTAAAAACATCGGCAGAAGCGTCTATTTTTAAATGTTTCGTATTTCCCGGACGGATGTTTAACGGTATACAAGAAATTCCAAATAACTTTGCTTCTAGAAATGTTCGCGTTTCTTTTCACTAGCATTGCATGCTACTGTTTTTAGCCCTAGCCAGCTGGCATGGCGTGAATTCTGCAAACCCAAAGAACCAATGTCAAGACTGCGTCGAGCTAGCTAACGGGGTATTTCGATACGTTCTGCCGGTTATTTTTAGCTATGAATGTTGTGTTGCTGTTGTTTTCTTATGGACCTTACAAATATAGCACTTAAAAGCTGCCTCTCAATCACTGTTTGCAGATTGGGACGAGCCGAAATGGACGCCCCATCACCCCAGACAGATTTCTAGTGGTGACACTAGCAACTCCAGTCCGCCACATCCTGGCCCCGCAAGAACCCAAACCGCGGCTCTCTGTTTTTTTTTCTATGACACATCCAATTTATGCCCAGCTAGATTCGGTAGAATCGCTGTTGGACAAACTTCCATATATGTTTTATCTGGGCCTGTTCTTTGTGAACGTCCTGATCCTCTATTATGCCTTTCTGATGGAGTACATCGTCCTAAATGTGGGGATAGTATTTCTGCCTGAGGATATGGACCAGGCGCTGGTGGACCTCGGGGTGCTGTCCGACCCGGCCTCTGTCCCTTTTGACACGGACAACGAGCTGGATGTTTTTGAGGGGTATCTTGAGTGACAGGGCGATCCTGGAGCAAGAAAAATAAATGTTAGTGGCGGTGGTGATGATGCAGATTTCCGGGACAGATTGGACCAGCGTAAACACTCTGGTCAGTGATGTGAGGAAAACATGCCTCAAAGCGGATGCTGTTTCTCACACAGACATGTCAATGAAAAAGTAAGCAGAGAACACAAGACATGCTGTGTTTTTCTTTTTTTTTTTTTTTTTTGTATTGTTTTTTTCTTATGTTTCATGGTCAGAATAAGATACTAAGAGTATAACATTATTACATTTAACATTATTACTACTCGATCCAGTGGTTACCTCACAGGGCAAACAGCAAACAAACTTTGTATTTTGATGGAGCAACTCATACAGGAGGTTTTGTGATTCTAAACAAAATTTGTATACACCCTTTTTATGTTATGTTGTAAGAGAAGCTATGTTTTGGTAATTATATTCTGTAACTTTTTTTTTTGCCACATATCTAGGTTTTCTCTAAAAGAAGGTAGCCTGAGGAAGAGATTCAGCACCACCGGCCACATGATCAGCGACTGTCCCATGGGTGGAGCTCTCTGCACCGGATCAGCTGTCGGTCTAGTCTGATACCATTCTAATAGCAATTGACTCCAATTGGACACCATGAAGTTAGCGCTGGCATTTGTGTTCACTTTAGACACAATGAAAGGGAAAAAAAGGAAGCACAATGTGCTCTAAATGGAAAGAGACAAGTGATCCCTGTGGATGTAAAATGAATGTTACCAGAGATGTGGAGCATGACTCAGATCGTCTAAATTGCGGCCAGTTCAGATACAGTAGCCTGATGTGGCTGGCATTTACACTGGACAACTGCCCAGGCTGTTCGAGATCTGGTACTCGACTGCTGAAGAAGTGAAGTAAAACTAGCCACTTCAGTCACAGTGTCACGTCCTACACAGTGTGACATCTCAGAAGCACTGGCAAAGAGTTGGAAAACGATGTCCACTGTAGGTCTGTTGCATACTTAATCACTCACAGTACAACTATTTGTTCTTTTTTTTTTTTAAGTTTTCAGAATACAGAATGCATTGCTACTTTGCAGGCTCATAGATCCTTGAGGTGTACATTTAAAATGTGTCTTTTGAGGTCATCCATACTGTATATTTGCTTCAGGGATGTACACACTCTCAGGAGCACGGTTAGAAACTGTGGGTGCACTGGCGAGACACTGATACGAGACACAGGCTGTGAAACATAGGAGACCCTTAATCTTTTCAAGCTCTCTTATGAATCAGAAACACCGCACTTGCCACACTCTTTACGGCAATACAGCAAGTATTAAAGCATGAAAAAGAACCTCAGAAGAAGTGCTTCGGATATTTGACTTTTTCATCCTTTAAATGTTGCATTCGTGTTTTTGTTTTTTAATGTTACAAATGTGTGTTAGACACCGAAAAGATGTGACGCATGATATTAGATGTGTGTTTTAAAAAGGGTTTAGTTGTCAGAGCTTGGTTTTATCACACCTTCTTCTGTTCAGTTTGTTATGAATTTGGAATTCTGTTAAAATGTATTTTCTTGGCAGCAATAATAAACTGAATTCAAGCAATGAGGCAATTCAATACAATATATTTGCAAGCCTTGAAGGTACTGTACATACTATAGGTCTGTGAAGAGCACTTATAGCCCAGCTGATTAACTAACATTGATTTTTGGAGGCAACACAGAGGAACCAGTATTTTCTCACAGCGCCTGTCTACCAGAATAAGCAAATATCAAAATAAAACTAAAATAGTCATTGCAATGTGGTGACGGTCGTCCACCAAATAACTGACGTTGTAGAGAGAAAACACGTTTAAACATATTTGCACATGCACTGGTCATACTCTAAACAAGCTTTAGTCCAGGATTTCATTGCCTGACAACCTTTCACCAAGATGGGGTTTTCACCAACACTTAGCCATTTCAAATGGCACACTAAATATAACCAGATAATTGCCCACAACCACATTGTGAAATGAATGAAAAAGAAAAAAAACATGCTAGACAGGGATGTTAAAATATGATTGTCAAAAACATTGACGACAGCGCAGTTTAATATGAACAGACTATGATATTTACAATTTCAAGCTGATTTCTTTTACCACGCAAGACTGTTTTTCAAATAATTCATATCAGAATTCAATCAGTATTGATTAATTATGACTTATAACCAAATTATTTCTTCATTCTGGATTAAGGCTACCAGTAAGCAATATGTTGTGCTGCCATTTTCAATGTTTGGATTGTTTATGCGTTTGTATAAATCAGTGTATCTATTTTTGGGCGGGATAAAAGTGAATCTGAAACAGCATTTAGATCACGTGACACTAAAGCTCAGGATACTAATATTGGTTAAAATACCGTAAAACATGTTTGTATGGCATCTGATCAAAAAGATCATGGAAACAATACAAGGAAAGGGCTCACTGTTGATGAACAGTGAATCGTATTCTGAAAATCAATTGCGAGTGCAGCTGTGAAATGGGGAAGATCTTACTTTTGTATGAAAACTGTTTATAAATCACTGGTGTTATAGTTGCAGGTACAAGGTACCAAGTTTGTGGCATTTCCCGGGCTTGATACCACACTGTGCTGGTCAGGTTTTGATCCATTCTGCTCACATCTTAGTTTAGTGGAAACTTATGATACTTCCCAAGGACTGTAACAGATCAACATGCAGCCTTTACCCAGTGCTTGTGTCAACCCTCCACATCTGCTTCTTTGGAAACATGTACATGCTATGATAAGCAATGGATGGTAACAGAGTTTTATTTTCTACTGTGTATTTAATAAACTTTCTGCAAATACCAGCTTTTTCACCGTTTCCTTCAACTGTCACTTTAGACGTGTGTTCATTGATTATCTTACAGTTGACAGAACAATTGTTTTAAAAGTGATCTCAGACTGTTCACTTGTTAGCGTGTGCTTTTTTGGTCTCGCTTTACATTTTGTCCACAAGAGAGCATTAGTGCACCAGAGAACAGCAGGAGCTAGGTGCAATGTTTTGATGCTGCTGGGGCTTGATAAAGAAAATCCACAGCAGTCCTCTGGTCTCCAGATTTATTTAAAATCTGCAGAGTATGCCAGGAATATAATGTCTGTGGTTGACAACTGACATTACCTGACGTTTTCTGATGTGATGCTGTAGCCTCCTGCTGTTTCTCACTGAGGAAAGGGTTAAAAAGTTCATCTGTAATACCGGTGATATTTGAGATTGTTGTGATGCAGCCGTACAGTATACCAAGATTTAAACCAAGTGTGTGTGTGTGTGTGTGTGTGTGTGTGTGTGTGTGTGTGTGTGTGTGTGTGTGTGTTCCTGCATAAAAAAGCATGAATTCATTCATGTAGTACTTCATGAACTATCAGTAATGTACAGGGATTAATAGTATCTCATTTATCTAAATCAACTATTTCCTTTTTCTGTTTATGGAGATTTAAGTATGGCGTTGTTCATTTACACAGTCACTGCTGCTTGTATTCTTCCTTCTCATATCAATTATATAGCCACAATATTGAAACAAAATCAGCTAGATTAGAAATGGTTCACATCTATGACGAACGTGACAAAATGCAAAACTTCAAATGTTCAAACGTGGCCCAAATTAGCCCCATAATCAGACTGAATTACCATTTTTGTTCACTTCATACATTTGAACTGATGAACAAATCTGAGTAGTGGGTGGTGGTTCGAAAGTCTGGTAAAAAGATCAACATTGTCAAGCCAAAGCATCAGAACCTCCGATATCCTGACTTTTAACCTTGGTGTTAAGATGGACAGTGATTTTCAACTAGAGAAACATAAATCCTGTTGTAAAAGCTAGTTTCTTTCAACTGAGGCTGCTTACAAAGCTGAAGCCATTTTTATCTTTCACTGATTTTGAGAGGGTTATACATGCTTTTATCACAACTCGCCTGGATTACTGACTCCTTACCAGAACTCGTAAACGAGATCACATTACACCTGTTCTTGCTTCCCTTGGCTACCGGTTTGCTTCAGAATACATTTTAAGATTCTGTTGTTCGTTTTTAAAGCTCTTTATGGTCAAGCCCCAGCTTATATTGCTGAACTACTGAAGCCGAACGCTCCTCAGAGGTCATTAAGGTCTACTGACCAGCTACTCCTTGTTGTCCCTAGAACGCGGCTCAAAAATAGGAGAGATCGAGCATTCTCAGTCGTGGCCCCAAGGCTGTGGAATGAATTGCCTCCGCATGTCAGACTGGCCCCCAGCCTTCACATTTTTAAATCACGACTTAAAACTCACTTTTATTCATTGGCCTTTAAACCTGCTTGAGAGTTGTATTCTGCATTTTCATGTTACAGTTTGTTACTTTTTTAAATATTCATTTTGTTACTTGTGTGTTTATAATCTGTCCTAAATCATGTCAATGTCCAGCACTTTGGTCAACCTGGTTGTTTTAAATGTGCTTTATAAATAAAGTTGGATTGGATTTTAATCTCAAATATCAAGCCCCCCCAAACACTGGATCCTTCATTTCCCATAATGCTACTCAACAGCCTCCCTGTCTGGTAGATGTCTATGCCTTTCAAACTCCACACCACCCAGAATGTAACACAGACTTTCTTCTTAGAACTGCAGTCTCCAACCCCATTAAAGAGTAATATAAATCACAACAGACATCTTAATGTCACAAAGAGGCCACCTTAAGGAACATCACAAGTGATAACCAAGTATTCATGTTGTCAGTAAAGTTCACTTTCCCCCACTTATTTTACCATGATATCACAATTGGGGAAAGTCTGCCTATGACTAACATTTTGGTGGAAATAAATGGCTTAATGCAAATAAAGTAATGTGATCAACTATGCAGTTTCAGACACAATAACACTCTAAAGGTCAGTTTGCATCAAAATAGAGAACAGAAACCTGTTAGGAAGGAAGAGAAAAGAAGTTGCTAATGAACCGATGAACTCAGTAAACATGTCAAATGACTAGTGAAAAAAACCGGAAGAAAATAATGTACCTGACAAATGAAACATTTTATTTTTTAAAGGTCCAGGTGAGTGTTAGGCAATGTATAATGTACAGTCATAGAAAGAGAGAAAACAAAAACACTATTCATATAGCAAGAAAAAACGCACATGAAATACAACAAATCTATAAAATTGCATAAAGACAAGTAACAAGTAGTGCAAATGTGTTTCTTAAATTTGTACCATTACCACTAACCCATACAGTATATACATGCAGTACTGTGTAACGCTGAAGGATGAAGTATTACTGTGTGTCGCTGAGTAGAATCTTTGAAAGAATCTGATAAAAATGACTGTTGAATAAAGCAGCAAATAATTTTGCATTTTCTGTTAAAGTTCCGTCTCTCTCTCTGTCTCTCTCTCTGTCTCTCTCTCTCTCTCTCTCTCTCTCTCTTTAACAAACATGCTTTAGAAAATGCATTGTGTAGTGTAAACATGTATGCCTGAGATGCATGATAAAAAAGTGCATAGCCTTGTGGTAGAGGTTTCGTATCATTCTACTGCAAAAGGATCCGGTTGTCGTGCTGCTGAAGTCTCTCAAACACTCCGTATGGAATACACTGGTTCCACATCCTGTGATAGGATGTGATGGAAAGAAATGTTATTATGTTGGGAGGAAATTAGATAACAATACTTTAGTTTTCGGTTGTGTTTTATGAAGCAACAATGATCACAAACACAGGTCTTCTTACCTCAAGGTCTTCATTTTTTTACAGTTTTTCAGACTGGCTCCCAGGCTCTGAGCTCCAACATCTGTTAGCTTGTTGTACTTCACACTGTCAAACAGAAAACAGCTTACACTTTAAATGTATCTTCAATGTGTAGTACTGTGTCTACTGATAGTGACACAACCATGTCAAACACATCATTGTATTGACATATACTGACTACAGACCAACAGATCAGCTGATCAACATTTACTAGTATCTAACTTGTATCTAATAATGTCACTGGTTCCTCCTTTGATGTGTGTGTGTGTGTGTGTGTGTGTGTGTGTGTGTGTATGTGTGTGTGTGTGTGTATTCATTTTAACTGTCTGTTCAAGGTTTAATGAAAATTACATTCTGTCCAAAACACGGATATCACAGTAGATTTTCTCATTAATTAAATAAACAAAGAGGTATACATACAGACAGAAATCATGAATGTCTAAGGAAACTGTGAAATGTATGGTCTTACTCCAGGTTAGTGAGCGAAGCCATGTGTGGCAGGACATCTGCTAAACTCTCCGCCCCTTCATCAGAAATCACGTTACTGTAGAGACTGTAAAAAAAAGTGAGAAAAGAGGGAAGTGAAATTTATTTGTTGTTTTTCTGAATAGGGACAGATACAAAAAAAAAAACATAAAGAACAATCCGATGCCTGTATCACAGTGTTTACAGCCGTGGCTAATTCGCAACACCTGTCCCTAGAAGGGCTTTTAACAGTTAAAATAATAAAGGAGTCAAATTTTTACAGTGAATACAATAAAAATGTCCAGAAACCAGTTAGCAGCAATAAAAATAAATGTAGTAAATAAACACATTCACTCGAACTCACACAGATGCACACCTCACATACATACAGCTATACATTTCAAATGATGTGGGTCTCTATAGTATGTGCCACTGTGGGTGTTGTTGTGTAGTTATATGTCTCTCTCTGTGTGTTTGTGTGTGTTTGTGTGTGTGTGTGTGTGTGTGTGTGTGTGTGTGTGTGTATATTATATACCTTAAACAGTGCAGTTTGGGCAGGGCCCTCAACGTGGTTGCCAGTTTTGTCACCCCCTGGTCTCCTATACAATTCTGTGACAGACTAGAAACCAGAAGGAGAGGGTAAACACTTAGTTCAACACACACACTGCACATAAGATGAGACACGAGAAAGGAACATGTTGTACTTACTTGAGTATCTCCAGGGAACCAAGTGAGACTAAAGCATCAGCCAATTTCTCTGCCCCTTTGTCCCCTATCTTACTGTTCTCTAGACTGAAGGAGGAGAGAGAGAGATTGAGAGAGAGATTGTCAGACACTAGAAACAAACACATAAAGACAGAGGGATACCTGCACTGAGAGAGAACTAGAAGTAAAGGTGTGTATATTTACTCTAAGTGCTGTAGGTTATGTAGACCTGGCAGGAGCTCCCACAGCTTGGGAAGAACCAGGGGACCTTTCTCTGGACCAAGTCTACAAAGAAAGATAATGTCGTCATTGTTGTCATTGTCGTCATCGTCATCGTCATTGTCATTATGAATTACAATTTCAAACGTCTACTCACGCAAGCTCCAGCCTGTGTAGCTCTTTGACAGCTGGTACTCCCTCGGCCAGGATGGAATCTGATTGGCTGGAATTACAAGTACACACAACATACACATCAGTAGCCAAACTCATAGTTTGTATTGCGAAGTGTAACTGAGTGTGTGTTTGGTGTGTGTGTGTGTGTGTGTGTGCGTGCGTGTGCGGTGATTTACCTGTCCGACAGCTTCTTGTGCGTATGTATGTTCACCAGCTTTGCCAAGTGCTCTATGTGACACACCTGTGTGGCCTTCAGAGGGTGGATCTTGAATTTGGACACCATCCCTTGTAGGAGCCCTTCTTCGCCACTCTGCTCTAACTGCTCCCATAAGGTGATGACATCAGCAATGCATGCCCTAGAAGATACCCAATGGTTGACATTGGTATCAATAGAATATCATCAGACAGTGATGAAGAAATAAATTGCCAAAAAATGCAAAGCTCTATTTGAATTATATAACTATTATAATGTAGTTAGTTATGTGCTACTGTACTGGATTGTGGAAAAATCCAAAGCTTGACAGACCTGCCCTTTATCAGGGTTGCTAAGCTAAGATTGGACAATCGATGTTTGGGGAACAACCCCAATCAATACCAAGCAGCTTTTTGAGCTGTGAATTGGAACATTTACCTGAAGGTGTTGATGTTGTTGAGCCCCACCAGAGATCTGAGTCCCGAAATCTGTATCCCAGAATTCTCCAGATCCAAACAGAACTGTCTACCTTTAGTTCCACCCCTTTCAAGTATGTTCTGCACTGGGAACATGTCCGATGGCTTGAGTGGAACTCCATGAAATGTCAGGACTTCTGGGAGATTTGCTGCCAGGTGAGCGACTAATTGCGTGCTGCCACTGTTTCTGCTACCATCACCATGTGTGGAACTAACTTCATAAACATAGTGACATGCCTCCAGAACCTGGGCGGGGTTCAGGTCACCATGGGAAAGACCCTCAAGGTGTTTTGTTACTAAAGCCTGCTTGGCGGCCACCATATCTCTGAAGGCTGTCTCTGTGTATGAGTGAAGCCTCTGCAGCTCTGTCCTGTTGTAGAACAGAAGCCCAACGGCAAATCGCTGAGTGAGCTCGAGCTCTTCCCTTTGTGGTCGCCGACGTCCCTTCTGGCCTGACTGGAAAGGGAGGGTCTGAAGGAAAGCACGGTCTGTTACAGTCCTGGGAAAACAGAAAGTAATAAAGAGTCAGGGAAATACAGAGAGAGTGGAGAACTGAAAGTAAAAGAGAAAAAAGACTGGGAGTGGAAAGGGATATGCTCTTTCATTTTCAATCACGAAGAAGAAGAAGAAGATACTATGACCGATTAAAAGCCTAACACGGTCAATTCACTAATTCATCAAACAATCACTTCTCATTTAATCTGTTTTTATCTATATAATCCTAATCGAAGACTATTTTTTTCTGATGAATCAAGAAACTTTTACCTTGACAGAGACAAATGGAGCCCTGCCAGGTAACTCTGAAGAAAAGGGTTGGCCCACAACAGGATGTGGTCATCACTGGCATCGGCGTTTTCAGTGTCCATCCTCCCCTTGTTTCCCCTCTTTTCTCCATCCTCTCCTGCTCCCATTTCTTCTCTGTCCTCTCTTCCTCCTCCCTCTCTCTCGCCACTTGAGACAACCTGCCTCGTCCTCAGATGGTAAGAGAAGAAGAGCCCTGTCCTGTGGCCGAACGCCTTAAGTTTGGCAGATACAGTCCGTCCTGTGGGGAGGATGGAGGAGTTTGCTTTGACCCCATCCCAAGCCAAAGAACTCAGCTGGGACAGCAACTCTCTCTCCTCTGTTCTATCTACTTCCCCGACAACACTCTGCATCCCCTCTCCATCAATGTCATCTTCCTCGTTCTCCTGTTTTTTTGACCCCCTCGCTCTTTGGCTGCGAGAGCGAGTGTGAACCTGTGCTCTGGACTTCGTCGGGGTGTTTTTGTTACCCCTCGTAACTTGAGACCTACTTGAGATTTGTGTCTGGGTTTTTTCTACTGATTCCACAGATATTTCTGATTGAGCTTCAGCCTGCGAGTGTGTGCTCCTACTGTCCTTTTCCATTTTCAGACGAAGCACTTGATGGCAGAGCCCGGTTAAGGTTCTCGGTAGGACCTCTAAACCTTTGCATTGTTCTAAAACCAAGCAGACCAACCGACACAGTCCAGGGTTCCAGCAGAGGAGATGTAGATAGCTGCAGTTTTTTAAGCGGTCCAAAGCAGATGCTCTGAGGCCAGGGTCAGTGAAGTACTGGGACAAATATATCTCTATGTCTGTGGGGGTGAAGCCACAAACCTCCAAAAGGCTGTCCGTCCGCCGGAGTAGCTGGCTGGCAGTGCCTCTTGGTCGTGTTGAGAGCAGAAGAGTGCAGCCTGGAAGGAGGACCCTCTGAAGGATGGCAGAGTATAACTGTCTTACTGTGTAGGTCTGTGCTTTACTGTCTTTCTGCAATGAAGATATCAAGTCTTTTTCTAGAGTCTGGAGAAGAATTTCATAGTCCCGTAACTCGCCAAACCCATCAAAAATGATGAGCACACGCTTAGTGGCTGCAAGGATTTGAGCGTACACTGCGTCGGGGTCCATGCAGACAGGGGCAAAGGAGGAAAGGTTTAATAGGAGGGTCTGAAGGCTATTGGTCGGCTCCGTTAAAGAGAGTGCTTTGCCGTCTAAAAAGAAGACAAAGTCAAACTGTGGGATGCAGTCTCTGGACCAGTCAAGACACAGTTTCCTGATCAGGGTGGTTTTTCCCATGCCAGCATTGCCGAGTAGCATTATGTAGCGTCTGGGTTTGTCGCCGTTTGAGCCTTTAAAGATCTGAGTGGAAAAAGACCAACATATAGTTACCAGTGAGTTTCAGCAAGTGATTACAACAATGTTTTTGACCTGTTTCCCTCATGATATAAACAAATCAAAATATTCATACATCATATTATTGGATTTGGCTGTGTTAAAAAAAAGCACTCGATGATAATAATGATTATATATGTTTAAATTGAACTAAAGGGAAACTCTTACATGACTCTGCCCCAACAAACTTTTTTGACGATCTGTATCTCCCATGATGACTAGCTCCTTGTCCAGGTCTTTGTTTGTGTTTTTTCCAGAGCGAAGAATCTCTCTCTGGCTCAGTTGCACATTCACATAATGAGAAGTCAGGCTAAGGTCTGACCCCATATCCTGGCAGCTTTGATTCATGTGTGCTTTGGCTTCCTGAATGTAGTCCTTTACAACAGCTGAAAAAAAACCCACAACGGAGTTCCAACCCTGCTACTTAACGAAACATGATTTGTACTTTCACAATTTATCTTACATCAAAGCAGCAGAGGGGAATAAAAGCACATGCTAACTTACGTGGAATATCAAGGACAGTGGGAGACGGAGGAAGAGGGGATTCCTTACATGTAGACATTTCTGAAATGCAACACGTCA
This sequence comes from Sander lucioperca, assembly GCF_008315115.2. Classification (NCBI taxonomy): domain Eukaryota; kingdom Metazoa; phylum Chordata; class Actinopteri; order Perciformes; family Percidae; genus Sander; species Sander lucioperca. The sequence goes on along the minus strand of NC_050193.1, from coordinate 14,995,797 downwards.
AGATATTTGTAACGTGGCAATAACGCTACAAGGTGATTTACACACAAGGAGAAAGAAATCAGACAGATACTGGTACTCACCATTGCTGGGGGAGAGGGGTGAGGCACATGGGTGAGACATGGCTTTGCTAGCGGTGTCTGACAGAGATCCTGGTGGGGATGAACTCATTTGGACTGGCGCTACTGCACCGCCCACTACAAACACAAGAGAAGAACAATTAAGAGACTACATTCACACATACAACAGTTGGCAGAGAGTGCTTTCCATGTTGTTGCTTAAAAGGCAGTGCTAAAACTGTTATCTGAATACTATACTCTACATACCACTGAATGAAATCTTTGCATTCATGCACATGAAGTAGAGACTGGCACACACACACACACACACACACACACACACACACATCCCAGTTTAAAGAATTTTTTACTCACTCGGGGAGAGGGGTGGCACTTGGCGTTGGAAGGGTGGTGAAGCAGCAGGAACTATATTAGAAATAGGGGTAAGAGTATGTTCTGTTGATTCAGTATGTGCAATAAACAGACATGCATGAGCGGGCAAGGCAAAGCAAGGTAATATGTTTAACATGTTTCATACACAAAGTGCTTTACAAAGTGCACAGAATACATTAAATATTAAAAGAGGAATTTAACACATTTAACAGAATAAAACCCAAATTAAATAGACAGAAATGAATTGTAAAAGAACATTTGAAAATGAAAACACAGGCATAGATAGGGAGTTCAGGATATGGAATTAGATTTACAACAAATGCCAAATCCTCTGGGAAGTTTATTCTATCTAGTCTGTTGCATGTTAAATGGATTGGCGTGCATATTTGTCAGTGTCCTTTTTTTAATACAAGCATGAGCAGTCGCCAAATCCAGAAATGTTCCACTCCTTCTGGGGGAAAGCCTGGGGGCTTTAAACCAAAGATGACCAATAATTGAGCCCTGGGAGACTGCATGCCACAGGATACATAATTCCTGACAGAAACAAAGTAGTTTCAGTCTATCTCGTTACATAGTTAATCGACCCAAATGCAGCATAATATTCAATAAGCCAAGGACTAAAATTTTGTCAAAAAAAGGATCTAGACGAATATAGTCTATATCCATGACATTCCAATTCCAGGATTGCTCCGGTGCTGCCAGAAATTCCGCCTCTTTTCTTTACCGTCCGCTTTCTCTGTGTTGGCATTCTAAACTCCAGTTGATTTCTGAGGACTATGGTTAACTGCTCCTCAGATCTCTGCAGGGTAAATCCAGACAGCTAGCTAGACTATCTGTCCAATCTGAGTTTTCTCTCGCACGACTAAAACAACTTTTGAACGTGCACACGTTCCACCAAAACAAGTTCCTTCCCGAGGCTATTTTGCAGCGGCACCGTACCTGCGACCGCCCTTGACGATTGTGATTGGTTTAAAGAAATGCCAATAAACCAGAGCACGTTTTTCTCCCATCCCGGGAATGCTGTGTGGACTAGCCAGACCCTCCTCCGCGGCGCTGTGGAGGAAGGTCTGGCAAAGCGAGACTAAGACGAATATGAAAAGTTGCTGGTGGACAACTTGTTTCATTCAAACAGAATGTTTGGTATAGGTCTGTGGTTGCTAATTACAAGCTCTATTTAGGCTACACGTCTTAAAAGAAGCTTGATGATCCAGTTTTCAGGGCAAATAAAACTGCATCATCTGAGTCTTTAGTTCCTCTACACAATCAACATTGTATGTATGTATGTAAGTGCTGAACTCACCTAATATGAATCTAGGTGTAGCAGGTGTGTTGGGGAGTGGAAGTCCAATAACTGGAGGAGAGAGCCTCAGTGTCTGAACCACCTGATACGCTGGAGAGTCTGGGATGGTGATAAACTGAATGGAGGGATGGATATGAAGGATTTGTTGAGTGGGGGAGAGGCCCACCGACTCTGCTAAACTCCTCTCTGATCCTGTGTCAGTGCCTGCGAAAGAAGCAGAGACAACATCCTTATCTTTCCCTGCCAACAGGTTGTGTTAACCTCGAGCGTATCAGAAACAAGGGTTGACAAGAAAACAAATTGATAGTTTATCTTCCAAGTGAATAACAAAACAAATTGCACTTGGGCTTAACCATCAACAACTCATCTGGAATGAGAAGAGTTTTCATGACAGTGAGAACAAAATCGGACATTCAAAAAGCACCAAACTGATCTGAAGGAAGTCGGGTGAGGTGGGAGTTCTTCTTTTGGTTCATTAGTGGGACCTCTTATCTGATGACTTCAAAATTAAACTTCCTGTTACTTGATGTGCATTCCAATGCCCTGAATGAACCGAGTCATGCATAGCCACCCAACATCCCTTTAACCCTTGAGTCTAATGTTCCTACTCTAGCCTCACATGGTTTGTCTGTAAAATGTCATTTCTATATATAAGTCTCATGTGTATAATAGTGCTCGGGTGTTTTGGTCTGTTTAAAACATTTTCTTTAACGTTACAGCTGCATGAAACCTATTACATTAGCATTTTACTGTGCAGTGGTAGCTGATATTTAGTATGTCAATATATATATATATATATATATATATATATATATATATATATATATATATATATATATATAACTTGAATTACTGCAAATTTTCACATTCGAGACAGAGTCATTTTTCTTATTGCCTCTTTAAATGTAAAAAAAAAAAATGTTCCTCTACAGATTGCAATAATTTTACAGCAGAAACATTAGAAACTTACCTTGAGTGACAGTTGGCTTAGCCACTTTGTTTTTTGATCGTCCTGCAAGAGTTGAAAAAATCTGCACTGTATCATCTCATAGCAATAACATCACTTTGAAAAACTGATATGAGTGAAACCCAATGGCTGCCTTAACCCTTGTAAGGTGTTCGGGTCTGTGGGACCCGTTTTTTAATGTTTGCTAAAAGAAAAATGATGCTATTTATTATTTCTTCTAATTCAAACTCATTGGCCTTGGCTCATTTTCTGTGAAGAACATGGAAAATAACTTATTTTCAATGACTGCACACGGTACACCCCCCCTACACATAACTATTACATATGAGGTGTTCAGGTCTACTGGACCCGAGTGTAATAATTGTAATTGTAGTAATTGTAATTGTAGGTGCTATGAAACTTAACTGTGTCCTCCTCCTAACTGGGCCTCTGTGTGTGTGTGTGTGTGTGTGTGTGTCTGTGTGTGTCTATGTGTCTGTGCGCCTCTGTGTGTGTCTGTGCGTCTGTATGTGTGTGTGTCTGAGTGTAGGTGTCTGTGTGCGGGAATGTTGTCTTTCTGCACCTGCTATTCCCACACAAAGATACAAAATTGTTACATTTCAAGCACTTTCACCTGTTCTGATTAAGTTTTAAGAAATAAGCACCAATAATGATCAAAAATCTTGTTTCTATTTATTTTTTGTACCTGTTTTATAATTGAATTTCCTTGTTTTATCACAATAAAACCCCAAAATGATCATATGATCATAAATGTGATCTCACAGGGGGAAAATGGAAAATACGAACCATAAATGATGTATATATCATTGGTAATTGAGCTAACGTAAACATCTGTTAAGTATTTTTACATAAATTGTTATGGCTGTATTGATTTAAAAGCCTAATAATGTGGTGGGTCCACCAGACCTGGGAACATTGGCTGTGTAACAAAAATATGAACACCTTACAAGGGTTAAACAGTCACCAAACACGTAGTGACTTCAAAAACAAATCAGCATGGTTTGCAGAATGATAAAACATTAGCCAAACATTAGGTGGGCTAGTGGGTGGACCTGACACTGGGCAGGTTATATATTTCACAGTGTCCTACAGTTGAAGCCAGGTCTTAAATAGTTTACAGACAGAAACCAAACAGTCAGTCTGGGTAGGTCACCTGCGGCTCTTTGCCTTTTTGGCCTAGATGGTGTGTTCTCATCAGTGCACCGTTGTGATCGGGGAGCTGGAGAGGAGAAATATAGAACATGTAAACTTGCCTTTAGTTCAGGCTTGCAGAATGTTGTAGCTGTAATCTTAAAATTAAGTTTTATATGACAATGGGGTGCACAGGACAGTGTCACACAACTGAGCAGATGCTGAGCTGCAGTATTAGGTTCTAGTTAGCAGCTGGTTATCTACGTACCTCTGGGTCTTTTGCTCCTGTTATTTGTTATTTTGTTCTTCTGTCCCTGCTGCTGGCTGTCTGGGCAGAGCAGCTCTGTTGCCATGGGAAGATCACCTGAAGTGCGTGTAAAAGGAAGTAAAAGAGTCAGTGAAGCGGTTAACTGACGCGGTAACCAGAAATGGTTGTCATTGCCATGCATTTCAGGGCAGCGAAGCATGTTTCTCCAAACATCTTTGAGATTCGAAAACGTAAGTGGCAGACAGGGTAAAACCTAGGGCAACTGTAACTTGAAATATCACCGATGTGATTAATTCTTAACCCTTGGTTGTTGTTTTTTGGCATTGACTTTACATCCTTGCTGTTTGGGGCCTCACAGACACCACTGCAAACATTTTTCCAAATATTCACATCAGATATATATTTTTCTTTTCTAGAAACATTTTATGTTTTGTATGTTATATGGAGTATGCATGAACTAATATATAACACATTGTAAAAAAAACTAATTAAAGTAATTTTTCCATCAATATGTTTCAGTGTGTCTGTATACATTTTTCAGCCACTGTCCACTGTGTATAAACATGTTTGTTTTAAAGTTTTAGACCTTTTTCTTCCTCATTTACTCTTCTATATTGCCTGTTATGTGTCAGCAGCTGCAAAATAACAAAAGAAGAGCTCCTTACAGCAGGTGCTGATTTCCTCATAATTCAGCAATGGACTGTCAAAGAGCGCATCTGGGTCTAGGTGAGGAAAAGTGTACAGGGAATTAGACAAAAGATCACCTTTACGTTCATACTTGAATATGTGTATTTATGTGTTAGTCATTTCATCCATTAATAAGTGTGTTATTATAACATACTGCTCACTGTAATTAATGAACGGGCAGATGTTTGGTTGCAACTTACCTGCAAAAACGTAATCTTCATTTAAGTATTCCGATAAATCATCTAAAACACAAACAATGAGCATTATAAGACAAAACATTTGCAACAGTTTGTTTTCCTATTTTGTCATTCATATTTGAAAATCAACCATTTAAATTTCACAATTCAATGTCTGCTTCTGGGGTTGCTTAGTCTCAATTATGATTACATTTTTCTTTTTTTTAAGATTTTTTTTTGGGGCTTTTCCGCCATTAATCAATAGGACAGCTAGGTGAGAAAGGGGAGAGAGAGGGGGAAGACATGCAGGAAATCGTCACAGGTCGGACTCGAACCCTAGCCCTCTGCGTCGAGGCGTAGCTACGTCTCTCAGTAGCCTATATGTGTGCTAGAGTTTAGATTCTCTGCCCGAGCCTGAGCCCGAACCGGACCCGACCCACTGGCCGATATTTTCCGCCGCTATCCTGGGTCCGGGCCGGTCCGGGCCGGTCCGGGCCCTTGATCAAGCATTTGTGTTTTTTTAATCACTACTTTATTAGCCTAATTCGGTGGGGAGAAAGCTATGCCTCTCCAGCTTCTCCCGTAGCTCTGGGTGGGTGTCCTGCACTGACTTGAGTGTGAGGTAAACTGTGCTACATTGTGTCTCCCCCATCTGCAGCACTGTTGTCAGCCAGTGCGTCAGCATGCAGACCGTGGCGAAGGACAGTATTAATTAGGTGATCGAGACAAGAAAGTCTCCTATATGGTTCCAGGGCTTTGATTATGTTGCTGCCTTGATCTGTTACCCACACTATTCGGCTGAGGGAGCTATGGTCGAGGTTTTTTTTTTTTAACGTTTCTTCATTCGGATCCATCTGCGATCCATTCCATTCTGAATAAACAAACAGCTCAGTTTACATGCTTCGTCCTTGTTGCATTACCGGTATTTATTAAGATAATTCTAAACAGATTTCTGTAGTTCAAACAACTCGGAATTGTAGTTGAGAACGTCAGTTATAACGGCCCACGTAGCCTATTAAAAAATTGTCGGGTTTAAATCGGGCTCGGGCTCTTAATTACAGTTAATGTGTCGGGCCGTGCCGGGCTCGGACGCAATGTGCACGGGCTCGGGTAGGGTCGGGCTTGATTTTTTGGGCCCGATCTAAGCTCTAATGTGCGCCTGCTCTACCCACTGAACCAACCCGGCCACATGATTACGTATTTTGAGTTGTACTGGACTACAAGATTTTTATATCAAAAGTAGCCTACCAACATTTTATCAGCGTAAATCAAGACAATAGGCTGCAATAGTTCTTTTTTTTTTTTTTTTTTTTTTTTGTGGACCCTTTTCCTACGGTAGAACCAGGTCCGAATGATCAGAAGGAGCACAACAAGCTTGAGGTCCAGCTGCTACTGCACCCATATGAAGCAATATCTGGGCTACTTTGCTACCCTGAACCTGACTCAGATATGCAGCTGAAACCGTTCGGATCAATGGATGTAATAATAAGGCCAAAGTTGCACACTTGGTGGTAGGTGATCAGAGGGATGGATATGGTTATAGAGGCAGAGAACACTACCTGTCAACATTTTCTAAACAACAAATGTCTTCTTCATCTCCTCTTCTTTTACTAGTGTAGACTAATAAAACCAGTGCATACAATGCCCGTGTTGTTTAAATATCTCTTCCCCTTAGCCCAGATCCTAGACCAACCTTTCAATGTCTCTGTGGCTTTACTTGATCTAGTTACAGTACTGTTACTGTTGAACATGCCCATTAGTTCACTGATTCGATAATTCCATCAATTAACATCTCTATTGCTTTATGTGATGCAACAGTAGCTTGGCGGTGGTAATCCTGATGCAATAAATAATGTTAAACATACTATATTACCTTTAATGCTTTAGCAGTATATTTTGCAATATATGTTTTGGTTTATTCAGTAGGCTATTGGGATTAACACGGCCTGCTTCATAGTTTGGATAAAATGGGGTAAAAGCAGGAGTTTTCCATGTAATCAGTGTGTTGATTCATGTTGAACCATACAACCCTTCTACAGTCTAGACAGGTAATTTTTTATTTTATTTAAACTTTATTTAACCAGGTAGGCCGTTGAGAACAGGTTCTCATTTGCAACGGCGACCTGGCCAAGAAAAGCGTAAGCGTACAAGACAACATACAGTTTCACATTCAATATAGTACAAGAAAACAGAATACAATAGGCTACATAAGTACAGATTAAGTAGGCATTTCAAAGCCGGCGCAAAGTGAGGTGCAAGTAAGTCGATGGTTATGTAAAAGTGGTATGGTGATAACACAATATACATGAATAGACAATCTATAACACTGCTGAGATGTAGTAAAGAGTCATAATACAAATAGTGCAAATTAAATTTTGGTCTAGGTAGTGATGTGGATCAGTAATAACACAGTAAACACGAACAGACAGTCTGTCTAAATGCTGAATATAATAAAGAGTCCATATACAGTTAGTGCAAATATTTGTCTAGGTAATGAAGTAGATCAGTAATAACACAGCATACATGAAAAGACAGTCAATATGAATGATAAATTCAAACTCAAACAATACTAACCTGGTAGAACTCCCAAGTCAGGAGAGATAAATGGGTCCTGATCCACGTGCTGCATCTTGGCACCTGATATAACACAAACACACACACACACACACACACACACACACATCAAAGGAGAAACAAGTGACATTATTAGATACATGTATTATATACTACTATAATGCATAATACAAAGATATCAATGCATGAGAATTAAAAGCATCAGGCTATGTTGAAGTTGCCTGAGTCCTGTATTGAACTGAATGACTAATGCCACAGACAGCATCTTATAAGGGTTTGTGGCGTGTCTTGGCAAGTGTCATTGCAGCCACAACTGTTCTTTTGTGTTATCAAGCTTTGCACATCTTGCCATGTGAAGTTTCAGAATTTCCTCATTGCTCTAAATAAAAAAAATGTGAACACAATGCTGCTGTTAAGGTCCTCTTAAACATACATGAAGAAGGAGAAGTAAATCATGAGCCAAATGTAATCGTCTGAATCGCAAACCAGCTGCTTCATGTGCTGCCGGTGACATGCAGCAAATGAAAGAGCTACCATTAAAAAAAATGTGTTTGCATTACTGCAGGGCTTGCTGCATCTTTTTGCTCTCAATATAAAACCACAATAGTCGCTACACAAAGACATAAAAGACACAGAGAATGAGAAAAATGACACTTAAGGATAAAGGAACTTTAATAAGAGAGTGGCCACAATGAAAGCAAAATAAATGGAAAGTCTGCATATAATAATTTATAATAAAGGGCATTTAGTACCACTTTATTGACAAATGCATAGTGTGCTGTAACATCCAATCAAAAGTTTACAAGAAAGCAACTTTACTTTTAAACCATGTGCTGTAGTCCTGCACCTCTAAGAAACAAACAAACAAATCCATATATAACAATCCTAGGTCTCATCAAAATTCTTAAAGTTAACTTTTGACAGTGACAGCTGTAAGTAAAGATCCTTCTCTTTTACTCCTAATACAAGAATAACATCTATTTATCTTCTTTTCTTTTGACTTGATAGGCACCTAAGACATGTTTTGGGATGACTATACACTGCAGTACACGGCAGCATTGTTCATAATCAGTAATGCATTATCTGAGTCAATCTGTATGATTCAGAACAGGATAGTTTTAACAGTTAAAGACTGGAGGGGTGGACCTTGTGGCGTGTTAGACCACAAACTGTAACATCATTTGTTTGATTGTAGTCTTTATTGAATTTATAACTTTACAACTTTTTATAGTGGGTGGTAAATGTAGATGGCTATTTTGTCTCGATGTAGGATTGTTGAAACTGGCCCTGACTTGCAACACAGTGATGTCAGTCTGTCTGCTTCATCTTGGACAAACATGTATTGTTGAAAGAGTTAGCACATTCGAATGTGTCCTGTGGTTGTCTGCTGTGATAGAGCTTTGATGGTTTTTAGGTAGAGACTCCTCAGACACACCCATATTTATTAGATGTTTTTTTTGTATATCAAAATTTTTATATCAAACGGTATAGAATGAGCTTTGAAACTTGAACAGGAAGTTAAACTAAATCACTGCTGGAACCAAAAAGCTGTCATTCATTTGTGTACAACAAAACACTGCACTTTCGGATGACCCAATTTAGCTGGGTTGTTGGCAATCTTGAGACAATTTTGCCTCTGGGGTAAACGGCCCATATTTGAGGGGTGTGCAAATTGTTTATTTTCCTTTTTTTTCTCTCCCTAGGATGGTTAAGGCATGACTTGCCCTATCTGCCTCTATTTAGCTAGAATTCTTCATGGTTTTTAGGGGTGGGAATCACAGGGTATCTCATAATATGATACAATACACAATACATGGCTCACTATACCGATAATATCATGATGCAGCAATTCTGCGATATTTAATATTTTGCTAGTTCACGGCTATTTCGATGTACACAGTGCCATTGTGATGGCTCCTAGGCCTCAAGACCTATGGACCTTTTTCACAGCAGACATTTTGACTTGTCATAGTAGGAAAAGCACAGCTGAAACTGATAACCTTAACGATGGCACAATTCCATCAAGTGTCCCAGTGAGCTATCTCAGTGAGTCAGCATGCACAATACCAGGGACTCTCCTAAGTGGAATGCAGCCATCATTAATGGTCTTGAATACACCTGTGCTTTTCCTACTATGACATGTCAACATGTCCGCCGTGAAAAAGGTCTATTAAGTCTCTTTGGTTGCTGGGATCTGGGGATTGGCTAATAAGGACTGATGGTTGACACCTGGATGAACTGATTGCACACGTGTCCATAAATAGGAGTGCCTGGATTGCTCAAGGTTGCTTGGTTTGTTTGGACTTTGTGTTGAGTTACTTTTGCGTTCTAACATTGCTACACCTACACACATCTATACACTACACACATTACTGATAAACTGATGGCACGTTTACCTTTGTTTATCAAATCAATTTGATTTAATTGAGCAAACGTGTGTTCTCCACATCTTGTCATTTTGTCCTTTGAGCCAGGTCATGACATTGATATGCATTGCTAAGCAGGATTGACAGGTCGGCGTGTAGGCACGCCCTAAAGCATTATCTCTGCTTTATCTTTTAATTTTTTAAACAAATAGGACCATCGTTTACAAATTGTCATGCTGTATTCAACTGAGACCATAAACTTATTATCAAAATGTTTATTGAGGTAATAAATCAAGTGAGATGTAGGGTCTTAGACTTCTATAGAAATGGACTTCTCTTTGCAACCAGTGGAGTCACCCCCTGCTCACTCACACACACACACACACACACACACACACACACACACACACACACACACACACACACACTTTTATTCCTTTATCAAACATAACTCATCATAACTCTGACTGACAGCCAAAACCCTGCCCTGCTGCGTCAGCTGTGGACTTTAAACCCTGTGTGAGAATCAATAAAACTTGAATGTGTACCACTTCATCAAAGTTTCCTGTTACACTGAACATACCAGCTGCTGTGAAGACAATACACCAGTTGCACATAGCCATAGCCAGCTATGAGGTCACCAGTAATTATTTCAGAAAAACAAAAAACAAAAAAAAAACACAGTCTCTCTCTGCTTCTCAATGACGTGAAAACGTCTGAAACTGGCAGCTATCGACAGCTATCTGTGCGGGCGAGACTCCGGGCCACACCGCCGGCCTACCTGAGCACGTTATCAAAAGTAAAAGCACTCATTATGCAGAATGGCTCCTTTTAAAAGTGTTATATGTTATTTAATTTTTTTTATGATTATTTTTGGGGCATTTTCAGCCTTTATTTTTGACAGGACAGCTGAAGATATGAAAGGGGTTAGGGTTAGGGAATGACATGCAGCAAAGGGCCGCAGGTCGGAGTCGAACCTGGGTCCTCTGCGTCAAGGAGTAAACCTCTACTATGGGCGCCCGCTCTACCAACTGAGCTATCAGGGATCCCAAAATTATATGCTTTTATAGAATATTATTTTATCAGTAACAAATACATGTAAAAACATTTTGATGTTGTGGTTCTTCAATGTGGAGCCAATTTTAGATACTTTGTATACTACTGGGTACATTAGTATAGTACTGCATCATACTATATAAGTACTGTATATCATAGGTTTTCAATGTAAAAAGTAACTATTAGTGTCAAATAAATGGGTAACACTTTACTTGAAGGTATCGACATAATCATGACATGACACTGTCATAACTATGACATGACACTGTCATGAACGTGTCATAAACGTTATAAACAAGTCATAAACGTTTAAACATTAACATTAACATCATTAACACAACACAACATAAACATTAAGTATCATTCGGATTTTGTCATGACAAGTTGACATTGTTTGGGTTGTCTTGATTATGACAACTTGACATTAATCAAAGTGACATTACCAGAAATGGTCTTGGTCATGACAAGTTGACATTAAATTTGTTTGGGATGTCTTTGTAATCACAACTTGTCTTTGTTATGACAACTTGACATAATGTCATCCTGTTTAATGTCAAGTTGTCTTAATAAGGACACTCCAAAGAAATGTAATGTCAAGTTGACATCTTCTGGTAATGTCATCCTGGTTAATGTCAAGTTGTCATTACAAAGACATCCCAAACAGATTGAATGTTAACTTGTTATGACCAAGACAACTTCTGGTAATGTCACTTTGATTAATGTCAAGTTGTCATAATCAAGACAACCCAAACAATGTCAACTTGTCATGACAAAAACCGAATAACACTTAATGACAGAAGTCATAAACGTTTATGACTTGTTTATAACGTTTATGACACATTCATGACAGTGTCATGTCATAGTTATGACAGTGTCATGTCACGATTATGTTGATACCTTCAAGTAAAGTGTTACCATTAACTGTAGTGGAGTAAACAGTACAATTAGTCTTCCTGACATAAGAGGAAATACAACTATAAAGTAGCAAATTATGCAGCTTTAATAAAAGTATGTTGGCAACAGGTCCCTTTGTATGCATTTCATTATAGATAATAAGTTTGTGTGTAGTGGGTTGTGTTTGTAAGTGTAATTTGAATTTTGCTTGTCCAGATATGGAATAAATAGACTCCATTAAAAGAAAAAAAATCGGGACCTCACTAATTCTAAAACCTGGCTATGGCCCACATGCTGTTTTAGCCCATTTTGAAAATAGCAGTGGGGCTGACTTGTTGCCTGATAACAGGAAAACAAAAAACCTCAGCTATGAGGAACTAGAACACCATGTTGGATGCCCTGTTACAGCAACTACCTAAATAATACAAGCACGTTTCTACATGCAGCACCACACAGGGTCAGGGTGAGAAAAGCTGCAAGAAAGCAAAAAAAAAAAAAAACAACCTTTGAATGTTGCTAAATGTTGCTCATGAATGAATTATTGCTGCTACAAGTTCGAGACACACTCCTATACACACCCAGGTCGTTGCGTATTGGCATGCATTTGTTTGGTGTTGCCAAAGAAGCATGCGATTCTAAGAAAAGAAATAACTTTCTTTTTATTTCCTGGAAGTCCCCTCCAAATACCCTGTTTTCACTAACTTTCCCTGACAACGACCTCTCATTTAATTTACTTATGCACTATTTTACACATGTTGGACATGTTGGCGTAGAGCCACCATACACATGCGTAATCAAGTTTACACGCATTGTTATGGCTGAAAGTTTGGAGCGTAAAGTCTTACAAAACATAACAGTAAAAAGAAAGCGAGAAGCCTATCGAAGTCATTTTCAAGTTTGGGTATAATTAATATTATTTAAAGGCAGACAATATGAGCAAAAATATATATATAGCAAAAAGCATTTTTAAAAACTTAATTTTCTTTATGCTGGTTGATGCAAGTCATAGTTCAAACTTTTATCAATGTGCGTAATTTAGTTAAAAAAAACAACAACTTCAAAATAAGTCCATAACGGAGCTCATATCAACAAAGAAAGGAACCCCCCCCCCCCCGACATGTTTTCCTTGACCATGCGTGCCTACTTCGGGAAAACGCGCCCAAGTCGCCCCATCAGAGCCGGGATAACATTTACCTGCCGGACCAACCTCGTTAGATGATCCGCTGAACTCCTGCTGCGTGTTCCCAGTGCGATGAACTTCCAGGCGCTGTGTGTACATCAAACGTTGCATATATCCTCAGATAACCTAAAGCATCTCTAGTCAGGGCGCGCACCTGCCCGCTTCTCTGCTTTTACTTTCACATTTCGACTAACTGCGCAACTACTGTAGACACAAGCTAAGCTGTGACAGTTCGGATAAGGACCAGCAGCAGCATTTTGTTTCTGGAACCGACTGCAGTTTCAGTTTAGATCTTCATGTAACTGCTTTCATGAAAAGTTTTTTTTAAAAGCCCATAATCACTGGACACAGATGTTGTGTGTAGGCTTGATGTGATGGAGCACAGTCAAAGCGAAAACCTAAATAACTGTAATTTACCACATTAACCAATGTGTCTAATTAAGTAAATACGGTATTACTTTTGACTCCACTATATTTATAAGATAACTTTAGTTACTTAGCATATTTCGATTAGTGCAAAAATATAAATCAACTAATACATTATGATAAATAGGTTAAACTGCACATTTATTCATCAATGATCATAATCCAGTAATACTTTAATACAGTGGTTCCCAACCTGGGGTCCGGGGACCCCTAAGGGGGGCGGCAAAGATCACAGGGGGGGCGCAAGTCTTTATCTGGTTTGAGGTTGAGGTAAAAAAAAAAAATATTTGCACATGTTAAAGAAATTATGATAATACACTAGAATATATAATGTATACAAAAGTCTGTATAAAAACTATATATTTTTGTTCTTGCTTAAACTTGTAGGCAGGCTACTTAGTAGGCCTCTTAACCTGTGACCCTTGCTGTCATCAAGTCAGCTGCTATCATCCTCGTTTTTCCTGCCGCCACGGCATCACTATTTTATGAACGAAACATGGCGGAGAAACGTAAAAGTGCTGATAACTCCTCTGTATCATTAAAAGAAAGTAAGGGAAAGTTACCTCAACTTTGGTTTCGGAGGGGGGGCTCAGCTTTTCTTAGACATAAGTAGGGGGGGCGCCAAGGAAAAAAGGTTGGGAACCACTGCTTTAATATATATGATTCTGAAATGGGCCATTCTGCACAATGAGTACTTTTACTTTTGTACTTTAAGGATATTTTGATGCTAATACTTCTGCACGTTTACTTGAGTAAAACTTTGGATGCAGGACGTTTAGGCTACTTATTTCTACACTGTAGTATTGCAACTTTTTAGAAAAGTCGACCACAGTGTAAGACAGGAAAAGAGTTTTGGACCCAAATGCACGACAGTAAACGATCTGAGTACTTCTTCCACTGCTGCTCAAAATTCACCTTTTTATAGCCTACATATTCTTGATACAGTTTAGTTATTATTATACAGTATTGTGTATGTACTTTTATTTTAAATTAAGTCTCAGTTATCTAAGGATATTGGTACCATTACTATATTATTGTTATTGGGTGGTCTGTCCCAGGTCAGCTCATTACACTTCCCTTTATTTCCATTATTTCTAAGGAACTCTTTATTTTCTGAAAAAATAAAAATATAAGCTCAATAAGTGCATGCTACATAACACACAAACGTTCATCTTTTGTTTTTTTGAGCACTCTTTCCTCCATCAGGGTGTCCTTAGCTGTCTGTACAAGGAAACTCTGGGTGTTTTAGCTCTAAAGTGGAAAGTACCTGGCCTACCTGTTTCTCAATGCCAATCAGTGCACTTAGGCTTTGCCTTGCTGCTACACACATACCATCATACCATTATTACCAGTCTGCCCACATGATACAATGCTGCTACACACATACCATCATACCATTATTACCAGTATGCCCACATAGTGATACAATGCTGTCAAACCTTTTTGTGTGTGTGTGTGTGTGTGTGTGTGTGTGTGTGTTGTCCACACACACCCATTATTTCTGAAGAAAAAGGTTTGGCAGTATATTTTGCAATTTAAGTTATGGTTTATTCAGTAGGCTATTGGGATTAACCCGGTCTGCTTCATAGTTTCGATAAAATGGGGTAAAGGAAGGAGTTTTCCATGTAATCAGTGTGTTGATTCATGTTGAACCATACAACCCTTCTACAGTCAAACAATAATAACCTGGTAGAACTCCAAGTCAGGACAGATAAATGGGTCCTCACACACACACACACACACACACACACACACACACACACACACACACACACACACACACACACACACACACACACACACACACACACACACACCGATATCAACTGTTTAAACCTTGAAACCATGTGCCCCCCTTTAATTTCTCTGTCTTTATCAAGCTCGAACTAGGTGTATTATTGAAGCCAGCAGAGATGTGAGATTGGCATTAAAATGTATACAATATTTAATATATAATAATAGTATCTGTCCTAACAGACAAACAACAAAGCTCTTTTTTGGTGCATCTGTTTAGGGCAGAGCCCACTGGTGGACTTGGTGGGGCAGACCGACCCCTTGGTGCTCCCATGTTCGAAAAAAAGGCAGCAAAAGTGCCCTCTTGGATGTCTCTATGGTAGATAAAACATATTGAAATGCTCTCTACAGTGCTCTTCCACTGAAGAAACTGCAGTAAAACATTACATTACATGCCATTTAGCTGACGCTTTTATCCAAAGTGACTTACAATTGCTATATATGTCAGAGGTCGCATGCCTCTGGAGTAACTAGGGGTTAACTGTCTTGCTCAGGGACACATTGGTTGATGTATCGCAGTGGGAATCGAACCCTGGTCTCCCATACCAAAGGCATGTGTCATATCCACTGCGCCATCACCACCCCAAAAAAAAAAATACCCTCTTGTGTGGCCTTAAAATTTTGGAAACATGATGATGTGCCATATAGGCTGCCTTACATGCTGGAAAACTTTCTGCGTGCTGGTCCCCCAAAGCATGCAGCTGGTACACTTTTTTTTTTCCGACCCTGCCCCTTAAACAGCCTGAGTCCGCCGCTGGCAGGGCCCACTCTGTCGTCCCACATAGTTGGAAAATATTTGCAGTCTGGGAAGAACTCAAAATGAAAATGAAACTGAAAGTAAGGCATGCCTTTTTTTTACCAAATCCTGCAGGGATTTGCCTAACAGCAATAAACAAAAGAAAGCATGAAAGGGAAAATGGAAAGGACCTAGAAATCCTGGACATAAAATAAATTTCTTTCAGTGCTATAGTGACAGTATACCTATTCCTACCCCAGACAATCTCTGTACATATGAACAGTCAGAGCTAAAGAGATGATAGAAGAACAGAAAACACAGCAGACTTAAAAGGGGACATGATATGATGATGATGTGCAAACCTACCCCAGTGTGAATCCATCCTCTCCTCATCTTCTTTATACTCATAAAAGTCTGTTTTTCCATCAGTGCTGCACGTGTTTGTACTACAAGCAGCCTTGGAAAAATTTTCTACATTGTCTAATGTCATGCTGTGATCTGTGCTGGAGTGTAACGAGTGATCTGCGTGAGAAAATAAATGTGCAATGTCTTCTGTCAATCTTGCATCTGTGCCACATTGTGCACCTCCCATCAAACAGAGCAGGTCTTCTGTTGTGTCTGTTGTCCTGTCAGCTACCCAGCAGACATCCAGATCGCCTTCCAGCCTGTCTGCGATGTTGTTGTTTGTGTCTGTAGCTACACAGGCATGAACAGGTGAGGCATTTCTTCCTGCTCCAGAAATATTGAAATGATCCGTGTTCAGTCCAGTTGTTGGCACACTGTCGCACGTAGATAAACAGAGGCCTTTTTGTGCTCCTTCTGTATCCAGTGTGAAGTTCAGGTCTGCAATCGCCTCTGTACACTTAAATTTGTCAGCGTACAAATCTAATGTCCTGCAAGCAATTGTAAGCTCCGTTTCCTCTTCCATATTTAAAACAGGGCAGTGTGCTTCACTGTCTGTCACTTTGGTTTTACTTGTTCCACAGCGAGCAGTCATACCAGGAACTAGGGGCAGCAACATCCTTCGTCCTCTATCCCAGTGCTGCCACAGAGGGACTGCTATCCTTCGAGCTGCCTCCTCTACCTTCTCTAACCACTCCTTCTTATATTCCAAATTCCCCTCATCTATTCTTTCATTATCACTTTCTTGCTTCTGCATTAATTCTGCACTATTCAGCAGTTCTGTCATTTCATCATCTAATCCGAGCCCACATTGGTAGTCACATGCTCTCGGTGTAAAAGAAAGCCTGTGATTAAGAAAGTGTTTGTCCATCACTGGTCCCCCCCTCAATTCCTGAATTAGTTTCAGATTATTCTCGTGAATAACGTGATATTCATAGAGTGGATGATTTTTTGACCTGGACCTTGTGCTGTCATGCTCATCCACTGGCGACACAGACTCCGATGTGATCTGGTTGTGGTCAGATTCTGTAGACTCTGATGACCGACAGTTTCTCACCTGGCTGAGTTGATCTTGGTTGAGGTTCCAGTGGGTGGTAGATCCTCTAGAATTTCTCCGATCAGATCCTGGTTTACATGCTGTAGGCGCAATCCCCTCAGTAAATTCGTGGCGACTCAAGCTCTTGCTATAGGCCTCTGAGATGATCTGCTCCGTCACCAAGCCCTCCAGCAGAGCTCGGATCTCAGCAGGAGAGGCCCAGGTCAGAGCCAGCCGCACTCCGGCCAGAACTTCCTCGAACTGGGGCATGGCGACGGCGATGACAATGTCTCCTCCCTGGACATTAATGTCTAAAAAAAGACAGCTGCTAGTAGAGATGATTGAGTTTCAGGTTGTTTTTTTTAAGTGGACACAATGCTTTTGTTCAGAAGGCGTTCTCATTAAAAGAGGGAGGTGTTTGTGTGGCTTGAGGGGAAGTGTGTGTCTAGCTTTTTGTGAGGGAATGAACAGTATATGAGAGACTTTAATGGCCTGGAGATGTCAATATTATTAGGAAGTAAGCTTATATGTACACAAGGAGAGCATTTGTTTAGATCAATCTTTCTGAAAAATAACCCGTTGTTTATTAAGCATAATTAATTAGCAATCCTTTTGTCTAATGGTGCCCAATATTTTGCTATATTTCATTTTAACAGTCAACAACATACACTTCTATATTCTACTCATGCCATAGTACATATATACTAGATTTGTTTATAAATTCTTCATTTATCCATTGCTTATAATACTTCATATTACTGAGCGTCTACAATAAAAGTTGCACAGGAACCCAAGATTTTCTGAAAGAAATCAGGTTTGAGGAGTCATTGTTATCAATGATTAAGGAACATTTTCCTTGTGTGAAAGAATACAAAAATAGCGAAAAAAACATGTTAAATTTTCCAATTAATACTACTCACCCATTCCATTTTCATGATTTTACGCTTTACACACACTTACTGGTTTGAAATCAGAGCCATACTGTACTACATACTGTTTACATATAACCAATCATTGATGTACACAGCACGTGCTTTCCTTCAGTCCCTACATGACCTCAAGTGTGCAAACCTCACCATGATAATCACAAGTATGTTGTTGGCATTGGAACTGGTTTGTCTAAACAATGCACGCCTAAATGCCATGCCTCATATACACAATGCTACATTTCTTGAATGGCCCCAGCCACACCCACTACTGTTGGTGCTCTTCGGTGTTAAGAACAATTGATTTAAAACAATGGAAGACACTGCTGCTTTGCTAAACTCTTAAGGCAGCGCAAATATCTTGTTAATAACCTTCCATATTAAAAACATGATTTTATTTAGCGAGAAACCTATTTTGTACCCTCTGTATAAGGTTTCCTGTGTATTAAATCTTTTAGGCGTCATAATCTATTAGTTATTAATATTATAATTTGTAGTCTTTCATTCCTTAAAATTCTTGTGCTTGTATTCTAGGGGAAAGAACGGACTGTATTTTTTGCAATTATTGTATTTTTCTACATAGACTGAATTGCCAAACATGGAGGAAAACATTTCATTGCTCGGTCATAATTCAGCAGACTGCAACCAACACAATCATAAAATAAAAGTAGAGCCAAGATGTGAGAAACCTATCGACTGTGTGGCTGCTGTTGTTTTGGCCGTTAGCAGGATACAGATGCAGTTTCACATGTGTTTTCTAGTGAACCCTGGAGGAACTACGGCCATGTATAGCAAAGTACACACGAGAACACTCATAGACATAAATAAAACGTGGTGGCAAGCATGGCAGTACTAAAACTGCATTTACAAAACTTATACTAACACTGTGAAAATAGCCAATATCATTAGCAGTGAAATATGTTGGCAAAATACTCTTTATTATATTGTTTTAATATTAAAAGGTCAAATCCGGCGCAAAATGAACCTAGGGGTTATTAACACCTGTAGCGAGTCGACCGTTCTCTGGGATCTGTTTTCATGCTAATTGAATGTGACCAGTTTTAGCGCAAACTGCTAATTAGCTTATAAAGCTAGTCGTCGGGTCAGAGGGTAAAGTAAAAATAAATCGCTATTTCTATACCACTAACAAGGCTCAAAATAGCACCACACTTCCACGGTAGCATAATGAGGGTCCCTACATGTAAACCGAAGCATTGAGAACTTTGTGGTGCTATTTTGAGCCTTGTTAGTGGTGTTACCCTCTGCCCCGATGACTAGCGTTATGAGCTAATTAGCGGTTTGTGCTAAAACTGGTCACATTCAATTAGCATGAAAACATATCCCAGACAACGGTTGACTCTGTACACGTTATTAACCCCTAGGTTCATTTTGCGCCGGATTTGTCCTTTAAAAACAATGTTATCTCAATTAAAGTAGCTGTACTCAAAATACTGAAAAATTAAGTGGTCTAGGATTGCCTCCACACGTCTCTCACAGGCCGTTCCCCAACTCGCCAAATACTGACGTTTTGTCAGGGCCCTCGGCAAACAAATATGCTCACACAAACTTACGTGCACAAACGGCCGGACCGGCTAACAACACAAAAAACAGAGACACACAGATGGAGTGTGAGTTGGTTCTCAGTTTAGGATGTCATTACTCCACTATAGTATATCTTTACATAGCAAATATGTGTTAGCTGCTATATTAATGTGCTGAATGTCGAGTACAGCCCCTTTAATCTTTGATTTATAAACCGATAAAAGATAAAGGATATCACATTAATAGTTTAGTAACATAAAAAGATAAATGATTTATGGTGATTCCATGTTTGAGTAATTTATTATACAAGTCAGTTAAAGCAAGTGCATTACACAAAACAATATGTGTTTAAACCAATGTTTTATAAGAAATGAATAATCTAATCAAAAAAATCGTAATTGTAAATCAGGGACAACTGCGTTATTCCAGTCGTATGTCAACTTTGAAAGAAAACTAAATACACATTTTGCCTACAGCTTTTACGTATGAACACAGTGGCTCCGACCTGTAAATGAGAAAGTCAAGTTTCCTCACACGCACAGATTGCATATCTAATAGTAAAGTAAATTATGTAGATCTCCCAAATTCATACTTTCATATTTTTTTTTAATATTCACTAGACCTGCTGAAAACAAAGCAAACAATCTATATGGCTTGAAAGGTTAACATCTCTATACACATGTGGAATGGTTACTGAGAAAACTAAATCAAATGAGAAGTTGAGATTTGATACTATGCTAATGATACTGTGCTCTGTATTTAGAGGATGTGATCAACTAGGGTTTACATCACACTGATGGTACCATCATTTGATTGACTGTAACCATGGACAGTGAGGACCGGTGGATCCACAAATACGATTTAGGGTTGCCAAATGTCCTTGCAGGATATTGTCAAATGTTTGACACTGCTGCTTGATCTACTACATGATCAGAGCTTTGAATAGCATATCCTTTACTACAGCACAACAGGGAGAGTCTAAACCTATTTTCATCTAACTAGGAACTGTAAATAGTCAGTATCTTAGGACGCACCACAGCGGTCTGATTCCGGGACAAAGAGACAATCAACCACAAGTCATCATGACATGTGGGGCCCTACCAGACCGAGTCTCTGGCACTGCTCAGATCCCCACCTATAACTTTAACGTGAATGGATAAGTCTGGTCATATTCTACATATTTTCTTATTGTCAACTATTTCCATGTACAGACCAAAAACAACAATAAATTGATTTATGAAGTATTGCATTTGAATACAAAGCCTCATAAAACTTCCTCTGTGCTGTAGAATCATTGAGCCACTGCTGCACTGAAAAACCTCTTCCTTTGTCATGATGAACAGGGCCCTGCAGTTTATTTTGAGTCTCTCCTGAGTACAATTCCATCCTGCTGCTAGAAACACTCACTCGAACACCAAATGTGTATTAATCCACAGCAGAAAATAGTCCCCAATAAATGCACCGTTTACTCCTGTTTGAGTAACATTTAGTACAAACTACAGAGCCCAGCTGTTGTGGGTTTAAGCATACATCTTCAGCATGAACCAATGGGCTTGTGTATTGCTGACGGTATTGAGAAACACATTGTCGTTTTGGTCTTTTTATGACTGATAATCATGCGGAAATAATTCTGTTAGGCGTTGGTGAATGTTGCATTATTAATGGTATTATCTTTCCTATGTGTGTGGGATTCTAATTCAGTAGTTAATCATTTCTACCACACTCTCAACCTGTGATCTCTCTCAGTGTTCTGGTCCAATATGTCCGTCCTCATCGGGAGTTCAGGCAGACCTCTGCTCCTCTGTCACACGGTTGGAACAGTAGTCCTTAATACCTGGTGGAGGAGAGAGGAGACAAGGGTGACGATGATAACTACGGGAGTTTTGATGTACTCGATGGCGACTTCCAAGGACACAAACAAAACAAATACACCTGCTATAAAAGATCTTGGTGTGTGTCAGTGTATGCGTTTGCTTTTTTATCAACTGCCTGCAAATTGTTGAGATCGTCGGTTATACAAACCACATTTGAATTCCTCAACTTTAATCTCAATCTTTTAGTACGGTTATTTGATTTCGATCTCTTCTTCTTCCTCTATTGGCGACTGCTTCCCATTTATAAAATGAATCACTTCTTCTTTCATTACATTTAATCGGGAATTGGGACATCAAGTAAACCATCCAGTCATCAAAAAATAACGAGGGACTTCACTGGAAGCGGCATGTGCGTCTAACTTCCTTTATAAGGAATGTAGCAAAATCTACATGATGTGATGCGCATGGTGGCAAAACACACGTCAGAGAGGCTTGTGTATTTGTGTGTGTTTGTGGAGTGTTTGTATTCCTGTAAGCACTCACTCTGCACAATACTCAGGTAGACTTTAGCAGCAGGAGAGTCAGGTACTTCACTGAGGAAAGACTTGCCCTCGTCGCAGCTTCGTGCTATCCTCGGGTCTAGAGGTACCTTTCCTAGCAGGGGTAGATCTAGATCTGCACACATTTGCGCTGCGCCCCCGGTGGTGGGAGGGAAGATCTGTGACGTGTTCTACAAGAGAGAGGACAAGTTAAGTAAGCATTTTTGGAGTCTCTGGACACAAAAAATACATAGGATCTGTGCTACTCTATACATGCTCAGGAATGGAAAAGTGGAAAACTGGCCATTGTTGAAATCCATCATAATCTTTCGTTTCGTTGTAGTCCCTTTCATCAATGTCATTTTAATACATCTGTAACAAATGACATCATTGTGTATAAACGTCTCACTTTTCAGCATCTGGTTTAAACACAGGACACATTGTATAGTGTTTTAAACTACTTTTTTCTTCACAGACTGAAGCCGTTTGTTACTTTGAAAGGCTTTTTTCAGCTTTTTTTTCAAGATACACACCACCAGAGTTAATTTTACTACGAAAAACTAGTGCTGTCAAATGATTAAAATATTTAATCGCGATTAATCACATTAATGTCATAGTTAACTCGCAATTAATCGCACATTTTTATCTATTCTAAATGTCCCTAGATTTCTTTTTGTCCCATTATTTTTACTCATTGTAATGCTCTTATCAACATGGAAAAGTGGATTGGCTTGCTTGTGCGTTTGTCGCCTGGCTTTGGCGAGGGGGCGGAGAATTGGCATCAGCTGTGTGCTTGGCCTTCAAGTGGTATTTCAGACTGGACGTGCTGCGATGATAGCTCAGTTCACAATGACAAAACACACAGATCACTTTGGTCTTGTCAATGGAACCATTTGGCAACTTTTTAAAAATAAACTTTCCATTCAGAATCTTATTGGCATCCACTTCGGTGTCTCACGCTCGCCATCCACTCAAAACGTAACGTTAGCCTACTACTCTTTGGCCGGCTCCCAAGCCCAAACAAGTGTGTGCGGCGTGCCTGTTGTTTAGTTTCTGGTCTAGCTAGATCCGGTGTGGTGTTGTAGTTTTTCCAACTTTACTAGTTGTTGCAACAGCATGTAAAAAAAAAAAAAAAGAGCGTTAAAAAGAACGTTAATCTCGTGATAAAAAAATTGACTCTGTTAAAATGGGTTTGCATTAACGCCGTTTATAACGCGTTTAACTGACAGCACTAGAAAAAACATATTCCATGTGACATATGTTTTAAATAGCCGTGTAATAGCTGACATTTAAGCAGCACAAAACACAAACGCTATGTACGCTATTTTAAATAATTAATATACAGAACGAGCTTATAGATTATGCATTTATAAGGGCAAGGATTGAAAAGATGAACAGAGACACCGACCGTGCGGCGAACCGCCTTGGCAGAATTATCAGCAAACACACAATTAATATCCTCTGCTCTCGTGTTTCACCATAAAAGAAAGAAATAGAAGACTGGCTTCTTATTGCATGTGTAGAGTGGATCTCCATGGCGCATACTAGGCCAAGTTACAAACTTGTATTGGCTGCTACTGTAAATTCCAGTAGATCAGCCTCAGCCTAATTCTAATCTGTTAAATCCGCCGGCTAACTCTGCAGCAAACATGGAATTATCGCTTCTATCGTTTTTGGAAAGTATCCAAAAATAACAGTGTTTCTTTGATAGATTACTGAGCCCCTAGATGCAATAGGATTGAATGATGACTCATTCTAATGATGCGCTGCACGTCACTTTTTAAAGTAGGTCACTACACCTACATCCGTTACAGCAGACTGATCTCACTAAGTGGCGTATGTATGACACGGCAATTCGTATGCCATTTTTGTGTGTTATCAAGACGCGTAATCGTTTTGTAGCGTGTTTATCAACGCCGTTTGGCCTCCATTGACCTACATTACATGTGAATCATCGCCGTAGCGAGTAGTATGAAAGGATGGAGGTTGGTTGGGGTGGCGTATGGGTAAAACACAGGACTTTCGCCCAGGAGAGCCGGGATTGCGTCCTGCGTGTGGTGTTTAAACAACGTTTTTTTTTTTTTTTTTTTTTTAATAAAGCCTCCCCCAATGTTCTTTTTCTAAACTCAACCGTTTATTATTTTCCTAAGCGTGTGACGTTGGTCACCGTCGTGTTTTTGTTGTTTTTTTAGTGTTACTAAAGCCTTTCCCAATGTTCTTTCCCTAAACCCAACCTTTTTTTTTTTTACACGCATGTGACGTTTTTCTTGCGACAGCACGACACGTTCTCGTGATAACACGTGCAACGCTACGTGGTGTGTATGTTTACATCCGCTGTATACAGCGTAGACATATACGCGGATAGCTCAAAATGCGTACAGGTAACACGCCATTTGGCTTTAGGAAAGTGACGTGTATGTTTACGCAAAGTCATGATGCCATGTTGGTTACAGAGTCACTGCAGCTACAGTTCAAATTAGCAACCCGTCCCCAAGCGGCTGTGTATTTGCTGTCTTAAACACAGACCATTCCTCCTGTGAACCAATGACTTGAATCGGTCACTCACTCATTGAGTTCACAGTGCTAGCTTGTGTTTAGACCCAATTCAGACTGCAAGGGAAGCCCGTTTAAACATCTTGATAGCACACATTAAAGAAGATGATAAGCAACTGCCAGTCCTAGCTTGTTTTGCTTGAACAGTAACCGTCAACCACTGTTCCTCTTTGCTTTATGTGTCCTATGATTCTTTGGCAAAACTGCCCAGATGTCTGCGTGTATTGCTTAAATGATTTTTCCTAATCGGATTAGATTGTTTTTTTTGTCTGACACTCTGTTAGCAAAACACTGCGTATGTGCCTCTGTCAGTGACCTTGCATGTAGGACAAACGAAGCCACTCATGTTCTCCACTACTCCGATGATCGGCAGCTTGACCTTCTGACAGAACCGGATCTCCTTTCGCACATCCTGCAACGAGACCTCCTAGAGAGAGACAAACGGAAATGGAAAGACATAAAGAGAAATGCAAAGCAAGAGAGGAGACCGGGGAGGAAACAAAGACACTGGTGACAAGAGCGAAAGTTGTTTTGCCTTCCCTGCACAACTGCTGTCATGGTTACCCGTAGGGAAAGCAGTTAGCCCTGATAAAGTGAGCAGCTCTCATGTGTAAATATGTTTAAATGTTTTGAGTGTGGGGAAAAAAAGAAATCTTGACTCTTTGATATCAAGATCTTGGCAGCTCGTTTGATATTTAAAAAGACTGGCTCCTTTGTTTGGGTAATTCCCACCCTGTGTGTGGTTAGTTTTAGTTAAGTGAGAGCTGATGGAATGAGGAAGTGAGTCTACTGCTCTCTGACCTCACAGGTCCAGGTCTAATTTAAGCATTAGGAAGTGTTTGCTCAGATTAAGTCTATCACTAAGTACAGTTAAACTGATCAAAACAAATTGATTGAGGGACACTTAACAACTTAAACAAGTAAACACGTTCATTGTGATGAACATTGTACAGGGTTAAGACTTTACAATCTATTGCAACATACAGTCAGTGCATTTGTTTAAAAACTCTTTCTCATAAAACCAGATTCTACTCCAAAAACACTGTAGTGCAAGCACAGATTGTTAACCTGAACACACCGGAGACCTGAACAATCCCATCTTCATTAACATTAGATCTGGATCAGACAGCAGGGACACTGGAGCACTGACTTTATATTATTGTCAACATTAAAGATTATATGGGCATGTACTGTATATGTATTATGATGCCAATGCGTATATGTGTGTCGGTTTGCGTCGGTACCGTTGCCATGGCATCAGACATTTTGATTCCTTGTCATACAAACAATCCAGAAGTCCTTATCAAACCATGAACGGCTTGTTTATTGCTAAGGCCATATGGTCAAAATTAAATGATTTAATAATAATAATAACGTTAGCTGCTGTTGAGTATAGTATTAACTAGCTAACGGTAGGCTAACGTTAGCTGCTGTCGAGTATAATGTTAACTAGCGTCACGTGCAGCGGTGTTTGTGCGTCTGTTTCAGAGCATCAGAGAGAAGAGCAGACATATCAGTGACACCAGATTTCGGTAGCCAGGGTTGGCAGAAAGAAGATTTTTACAAGTAAATGTTCCAATTAATGATCCAGGCAGCACATTCTCGTCTCCCTCCTTCATTTTACAGTCCAATGGTGGCTAGAACGGCTCCGGGTCAAACGTCAATATGGAATGGATTAATCTGCGTTATTTTTTTTAACGCGTTATTTTTTCTCAGATTAATCGAAATTAACGTGTTATTTTGACAGCCCTAATTATAATATATTATAATTTAAATTTTATATTTAGTGTTTAATAAATAATTGTTAAATGTAGTACAGAGTCTGTAGTCTATCGCACAAAGTACACACCCCTCCCGGTCTGACGGCAAACCCCCCAACCCTACCACCTTAACTAACAAATTTTCAAATTTGCTGTGGGAAACCCTGGTTAGAGTTAGGGTTAGGGTTCATGACAGTGTCATGTTACTCTTATGTAGATGCGTTACCAAATATACTTTAACGTATACAAATTTTATTGGGCCCACTGTCTCTCAACCTGCCTCATGCACTTAGATTTCCCAGAACTACTTTCCATAACCCCCCACAACAGGTGGGCACTTTCTGTATTTAGCTGTGGGTAAAACACGTAGGTGGAGAGAGGAATGGTGACAGTCACAGCAGTAATAGAAGCGAGGGGTTTTCCATTTGAGATTAAATAAAATCTCGCCCTTTACTTAAAATACTTACAGATGCAACACACAATGTTTACTGCAAACTTCACATTGTTTGTCTTAAAAATAGCAGTGTACCTTTGCTAGAACAGTTTCCCCATGGGGAGTAGCACTAAGATGATTGCATAATGCAAGGCGGCTGTAGCAATGTTGCGTTTTGAGTATAGGGGGTGACTCTCTCATTTTTCGGTATGTTAATTCCGTTGTGGCTTTTAATGTTACTATCACTATCATTATTATGCTCTGGAGTTACATAAAAAAAAACAACAGTTGAACTCCACGTGGTTCAAATGTAGGAAATCACCAACAAGTACAAGTTCAAGTAGCCAATCAGTTGGAGCCAATTTAGACACAGACGATAATTTCCCTTTACAATCGCTGTTATTGCTATTTATATTAGGGTTATATGTGTGTGTGTGTGTGTGTGTGTGTGTGTGTGCTACCTGTGGTGTGGTGATGATGACAGCTCCATCCACGTGGGTGGAGCTTAGGTACTGGACGATTGACAGGTGTTCGTCAGACGTGCCAGGGGGCGTGTCCACGATGAGGTAATCCAGTTCCCCCCAGTCAACATCCCTCAAAAACTGCTTGATCATCCCTGATTTTAGACAAACACCACACAGGTTATAATGGTGTGACATTTGAAAAAAGTGAGATACATTTTTACTATTTATTCTCTTTACTTACAGGGTTTCCAGCACTTTGCAGCTTGGGCGGCCGCCTAAGCTAGGGAACCCTACCGCTTAACTAGGTCGTCAAAAAAAAAAAAAAAAAAACCGCTGCACAAAAGGCCGTCAAGTGCATCTCAGACAATAGCGCGGACGCGCTTCACACCGCGAGCGGGCACGCGCGGCACACGGCCGAAATGAGAGAAAGAAAAAGAGACGTGGTCCGTCGCTGTCTGGAGGATAACTAGCTAGCCAGTTGATATCGCTGTGTCCGTGAGAACAATCGCCAATTTGTCAACCAATGTGCGGCCAGCTGGGGCATGCCCGGGCAGAGACGGGGTGAGTGGACTTACCGGAGCGTTGGCATACGGTGGGCAGAGAACATTTATATATGTTTCTCGGTCCTGTTCTTCACATCAGTGAGGCTTTCTTCTCTTGTTTCAACGAAGTGAATACATGACGAAGTGACTAGAACTATCCATCACCTCTTGCGCGTGGATTCTCAATGTCCCGGCTGTTGTCTGGTCTTTGAGACACTGTTGTCCATTTTTTTTTTTTTTATCACTACACACGGTTCACAATACACGGTTACACAGAGTGAAATTGCGTGTCCTGTTTTTATTTCGCGCATACTATCTGCTGGAGTGTGTGAAGCTATGGGCTGAGCTCTGTTATCTCAGAGCTGTTTGTTTTGGAGAAGAGTTGTCGGGCAAAGTGGAAGAGTGCGTGTCACGGAGAATAATGGGAGCAATGCCAGTAAAATTGTTATAGCACTTGAAAATAGTTTAATGAGCTTAAAGTTGTACATTGCAACTGTTATTTTGAAAAGCTGGTTATTTATTAATTATTTATTATTATTTAAATATAATATTTAGTGTAGTGTAGTGTGTAGTACAGTCTGCACTGCAGAGATATTGTAGACCTACCACCTTAACTAACACATTTTCTGCGGGAAACCCTGACTTTTATTTATTTATTGTTTGTTTATCTTTAGAGTGGCGTATACTTTTTTTGCCCCTATTCCCTGCTGCTGCAACATTATGAATTTCCCCGTTGTGAGACTAATAAAGGATTTTAAATCTTGAAAAAAACAATACCATTCTTCTTGGGTCCTCTCCATATGACAGCATCATCAGGGCTACTGAGCAGGAAGCCAATAGACATGACTGCCAGGTTGTCATCCACATACTGCAACATAGTGTACACAGACACACACACATGCATTTATTAAAAAAACAATTTCTTTCAAAACAAACACTAACTGTTAGAATTTACTCACCACAGGAGACCAGCCTGAGCCACTCTGGTGAACCTGTGCACAAGAGAACAGATTACAGACCTACTCTGAAGTAAAAGCTTAACATGACTGACAAAGTTAAAAAATAAAATAATAATAAATAAAAAAATAAACAATCACAGTACGTTTGTGTATTGCTGCTAACTCACCTGTTCTCCCTCTAAGCCCATGATCCTAGGAATAGATGGACCACAGATATCTACATCCAGCAGGGCAACCTAGAACACAGAGAGAGAGAGAGAGAGAGAGAGAGAGAGAGAGAGAGAGAGAGAGAGAGAGAGAGAGAGAGAGAGAGAGAGAGAGAGAGAGAGCAGAAAACAAAGACTCTTAAGTCTCTAGTGGTGGAATCGGTGACAGCCTGAACTGATCTGAAAACAGTTTTTTAATCCTGTACCAAAGTTTACAACAAGCATTGATTGTGAGGAAGCTGACCTCTTGAGGTAAATATTAGGGTAGCAGAGGATGACACTTTGAATACACGCAGAAGTAACACAGGTATTTTCCATACACATTAAGCCAGCTGCAACTAAGTTATTATAAATACAACAACTGCTGTGCCACTGACTAGCTTAGATGTGGTTTAGCTAAACGAGAACTTGCAGGGGTTTTAAATGCAGCTACATACTAAGTTGGACCTGATCGCTGTGTCACAAACAAGCCAGGCTGCAGCTAAACAGCAGCTAAACTGGGTAGGCCTATATGATGTACTAGTTCCCTTTAAAGGATCACTCGTGTGAGTCAGAAAAATACAGCACACATAGCACGATGGTCATTACTAGGGGAGGAACGGTACATGTATTCGTACTGAACCGAAACGGTATGGGCGTCTCGGTTCGGTACATGAATTTACACGGAGAATACACGGTATAAAAATAAATAAAACTTGCCTGCAAATTAATTAATATAATGCGGAACTACTGTTAGACATGCGGTTCTTAAGGGACACATAATCTGTAGTCCTGCCCTTAGCTCTGAAGCTCCCGAGCTCAGTCGAGTCAGTCGGTCCAGTGAGTCCACACGAAGCAAACTAGTCCCTTCCATATACAACCAAACACCGACGTAGCTGTATCCCTTCTCGCCTTGACTACAAATGGCCTCCAGGACCGTTTACTTCGCTGTTTGCTCTGGTATTAGCTGTTAGCTCCGCTGTTAGCTCTTAGCTCCGCTATTAGCTGTTAGCTCCGCTGTTAGCTGTTAGCTCCGCTATTAGCTGTTAGCTCCACCATTAGCTGTTAGCTTCGCCATTAGTGTGTGAAGCTAACACCAAAACTCGTCAACTGCTCTGTGTAACCGAAGCTGCTCTTTTAACACCCCTGCTCTGTGCATTCACATATGAGAGCAGTGCTCGTCTCCCATATCACACTACTAGCTGATTGTCTTATTTTGTTTATAAGTTCCAGATGGAGTCTGGAGATGATGCAGGGTACTTATTGTTTACTGTTTACATCTTACTTTATACACGTCAAGCTGTTACAGCTAGATCAGTGGACAGCCTGAGACATGCACAATAAAAAAAATTGCCTTCTGCATTTTTGTTTTGCTTTTCCCTCCATTGTACCGAACCATACCGTGATGTCTGAACCGAGGTATGAACCGAACCGTGACTTCAGTGTTCTGTTCCACCCCTAGTCATTACGGAAATTGATTTCAGGTTTTTAAAAAGGTGCACAATGAGTTCCTGCATGGTCACTTCTGTTGACGTTCCAAGTAAATTCCAAACTAAACAGAGCAAGCTCGCCCCTCCCCCCATGTTTCTGTAACTGTCATGACTAACTGACTAAAGCTGCTTCCACAGCAACCAGACGGCAGTTGGACTGATCAGTCTCCCCGAATTGGTCAAAAAAGTTCCTCAGAACACACCGAAGCAACGAGACGTAATACGTCTCCATAACAGCAGGCGGCGCTAATCTGTACTGTCGCCCATAAATGAAAACCGGCAGCTGATTGGACGAACGCGTCACGTAGGTCTGGTTTCTCCGGAAATTCAAAGATAGACTGTCATGGCAGCTTGTTCAGAATACGATCTCATATTGTACTAAAACAGTTCACCGAAACGTGTTTCTGAAAACATTTTAAGCGAGAAATAGGCCATGCAGTTGCTGAATCTGTCTTCATTTCAGATCGACAAAGGTCAGTTTAAAAGATTTTCATCAGATTTTGAGAGACTCTAGTCACGCTCATTCCCCCCCCGGTTTCCAGGTTAGCACTCTACCAATCAGATGGGTCATTTGAGTCTGACTGCCAGCAGTGCGCGCCCCGCCGATTATACGTGTCAAATCGGCCAAAATGAAGGCCGACGGACCCTCAGGCGGACGACAGCACGGAACACACCGAACACACTTGAGTCACTGACCTCGCCGGACTGTCCAACGGCAGATTATCGGCTCTGTGTGTCCGGGCCTTAACTGTCACTAACCCCCCCCCCCCCAACCATCTTGTTGGTGATTGGCTGGAACGTGGTTTGTTGTATTTTGGTGCACAGCCTGTGCCTCTATTGTTTGTTTAACGTTTACGACCCCTGTGTTGTCTCCCGAGACCGGGCTTTTTCACAGTGTTTTCAGGAGGCAGGCAGCTAGCGGATCAAGGAGAGATGCCTACGATTTGAGACAAAAATGAAATCGTTCTGAAACCATGCAGGAACTCATAGTGCACCTTTAATGTTATAATTCAGCGACCAAATCACTAAAAGCTAAGGAAAGAATTTATTTTTGTAATAACTCAGTTGTGTACAACCTACTGCAGCATCATTAATCTGTCAAAGATAATATCTTACATTAAAATTGCAGAGGGAATCATTCTTATATTAGACGTATAAGATTATATCCTCAGGTGAGTGAACAATTCATGTGTCTCACCTACCTAAAATACTGACATTGTGTCCTTCATGCAGGTATTGGACATAATGCCGGTGCAATAAGTGATACATGGTTGCTATGAAATGACCTTTTTTTTTTTTAAATGTAATTGTATTAGTTTGATACTTTTAATAGTGTTGCCTTCAGAAGATCACACAGTGAAAAACTGTAACTTCGTTATTTAGAAATTACTAAAAAGGTTTGAGCTGTAGAAGTCTGCCCTTATACAGAACTTTATGACCTTAAACCTCTGTTAACCCATGTCTGTAGTGACCTCTAGTGGCGTTTAGTTGATTTCCACAAGAAACAACAACTGGGTTAGACTTAAAGGTCCAATGTGTGGGAATTTCTCCCATCTAGCGTTGAGATCCTTTATCGCAATCAACTGTCTCGCACCACGCAGTTCAAAGTACGTATTACAGCTACGGTAGCCTACACGCTTCAAAAAGCCGGTCTCTTGCTCTTTGGATTTTGAATACGTGTGGTCCTCCATGTCCATCCTTCTTCAAACTTGCCGGGGCCGGGAAGCTACGATACCCATTAGCAGCATTAGCAGCACCTCTGAGTTTATCATGTGACAGCGAAAACGCGAAAGGTGGAGCAGTATGTCCTGTATGTCCCTTACCGGCTAACGTATTTCAAGATGGCACATGAATATGGAGCATCTACCCCAGTTCATGCGAACGCAAATGTAAAATTTCAAGCCAAAAGGAATACTTGGAATTGATGGCGGAGGTAAATATTCATGAAAAAGGACAAGTTTGTGAACGGGCAACACAGATTTTGATAATGAACAACTAAACACGTTACACACTGGACCTTTAAACTCAGGTACAACGTAAACCTGCAGCTTTAAAGGTAAGGAGACAGCAAATGGGTTTGTGAGCCACATCATTTTCTTCCACACAACACAGGTTTAAACACATTTTGAACCTTAAAAAGGGGAAACTATCATGCAGTACCCTTGAGGAAAAACATGATCCAAGCAGTAATATGTCTGAGTTTAACCAAATAGTTTGGTAGCCTTAATGGCTTTGTATTCTCAACTACCAGCTGGATTTTGCATTTGTATTTAATTTTGCTGTGTTGAATACCAAAATCAAAATATTACCTCCTTCGTGCTGTCACTTGCCAAGGCGTGAGCCAGGTGAGCGCTGAAGGTACTCTTCCCTACTCCTCCTTTCCCAGACAGCACGAGGATCTTGTGTTTGACTGTTGACAGCTTCACTCCTATCTCGGCTATGGCTAGAGATGAGACAGAGGGAGGAGATGAAGGATGGGGAAGTCTCTCAAATGGGACAAAACAAGGCTTACCTGAAATATTGGCTGTTTTAAAGCTACTTACTCCTCTGGTTCAATTTAAAGGAGAATTCCGACCGATTTTTACCTGTCGGGGCATCTTATAAAGAGTGCCTTTGTGCCTCTTAACAGACACAAATACAATTAAAATGTCTGTGCAACATGAACAGGGCCCTTTCATGACAACAAGATGCGTTTTCAACTCAGACATGTACACAGACAGACAACTTTGTACTGTCACCTGTCTCGATCCTGCCGGCATCTTCGCTTCGGCTTTCTCTCCCGTCGGTAAACAGTAGTGTGCAGATCGGAGCGTAGTGTGTGAAGAGTGAAGATCAGAGGTGTTCACAAGGGAAGAAGCTTGGAGTAAGAATAACGTGTGTTGATCTACTGTGGAAAAGAAATGGTTCGCGTTTGTTTGTTTACCATTTCCTGCAACAACTAAATTCCAACGGGACTTCAGTGCGAGACTACAGCTAGCCTTCAGTAATGCTATACGCTGATAAACTTCAAGTTTTTCGTCGCAAAGGCATGACCTGTCCTCTGGAGGACATAGCCAGACCACCGGCGCTCCGTGGATTGTTGTCGGCAGCGGCAGGCGACGAAGGTGGCGGGAGAGAAAGCAGAAGCGAGGATGCCGGTCGGGCCTGTTAGCCCGGCTAACTCGCCAACACCGGTAGGTGACAGTACAAACTTTCAATTTGAATGGTTTCTTCACAATGTCGGAGTTGAAAACGCATCTTGTTGTCACGTAAGGGTCCTGTTCATGTTGCACAGACATTTTAATTGCATTTGTGTCTGTTAAGAGGCACAAAGGCACTCTTTAGAACATGCACCGACAACTGGCATTTTAGCTAACTGGGAGCTCTGGACGTAGCTGCAGCAATTCCAGTTTGCTAACACCGATTTTGCTCGTTTTTTTTTTTCCTATCAACAGTACTCGGAGATATATAGCGATCAAGATTCAGATCAAAATCGGCCGGAATTCTCCTTTAACTCATCCCAATAGTTCCACATGTATTTGCTGAAATGTACATTTCAAATTATCATACCAATACTAAGATTTTGTAACAGTCTTACCAGGGTCGGGGGCCTTGGTGGCTCCAGAAGCACATATTTTCTGGTTGGGACAGCCCTGACATGACGAGGTCTTCCCTGCTTGCTCACTTTCTGTACCCGGGCAGTCTGAAAGAATAAAACACAGACCAGTTATCAGTGTGTGGTCTTTATCAGATTATCTTAAACTAATCCCACCCCAATACAATAAAGTTAAACTCAAGTCTATAGTTGAACTATATTTCTTCAACCTTTTCAGCCCCACTGCCAGCTGGTGGGACAGTATTTTAGTAGAGATGCCAGAGTTTCAACACAGAGCAAATTATGTCGAGGTGAATGCTGTGGAAATGTGTATAAAATGTCACACAAGGTGTCTTTTTTTGCAGCCAAAATAACATAAAGTCTAGGGTTTGAATATTTCACTCAGTGTAATATCCTATAGTTTCAATAATAGACACAAATAATGATTTTAACATTAAGAACAATTAAATGGAGAACTAAAATTAAACTGGATGTTTAGGATTGGGATAAAACATACATACTTTTCTATGTGTATTATACAACGTAATACTGCCGAACAATATGGTTAAATGTGGTATATTATCAGTAAATAACAGATAGTAACTTTTGTCATTTAGCACACTGATTCTGGAGGCTGAGAACTGTGTCATAAGGACTCGGCAACACGTCAAAGAGTGGTGTGGCATTTCATTTTACAAATACATTCAGTAACGTTACTGTTTAAGTAGCTCTGTGTATTTATTATATCTTTTGTAGGCAAAAATGAACAATTTCTGCAACGACATGTATCCGCCGACTTCGTTGTCTCACGTCTCCTTCACGTCAGGAGAAACACTTTAGTAAGTGCGTCATTAAACTTCACAGGCGATTTCTGTTTAATTGTTTTATTATTTTTTTTAAATCAGCCAGCAGTACCAGTCCATATGTATATGTAATGATATTTTAGCTAACGTTAACTGATACCCTGCTTGGATATCCCTGAAAACTAACTAACTTACTACGGAATATTGCAAGTAGCTAAAGTTACCGTTACAGTGTTGCCACAGTAACAGAAACGTTTGTTTATAACCCACCCCAGCCTTACAGTAAAGGCAATATATAATATTACACACTGCGAATCAGCTAGCTATATTGTTTAAACGTCCTAAAAATGAATTAAAAACAACTTACGCTCATTTGCATTATCTGGTACGTCTGACATCTTTGCACGAGTGTTCTGTCCTTCCGTTAAAGTCTTCCCCCTTCGAAGGTTCCGGATGCGCACTACATGAAGTTTCGATCGCGCAACGTTCTTACTAAGTTAACCCTCCCCTAAATGAAGAAAAAAACAACGTTATTCAACTTTGTGTGTGTGTGTGTGTGTGTGTGTGTGTGTGTGTGTGTATGTGTGAAGTGCACTTTTTCTTACCTGACCTTTGACCTTCCATTGTAGACAAGAGGATGGAAAAATACAAAAACAAAAAACAAACAAAAAAGAGTTACTTTATTAATACAAGTATCTCAATTTATTTTGAAAAATGTTCATACATACTATTTTTGGATTGTACATTCAGGCTTATATCAATCAAACCTGTGTTGGGTTGCTTTGATGATAACTCAACAGAATACAGATGACATACAAAATTAAACTTAAAATTGAATTATTATTATTATTATTATTATTATTATTATTATTATTATTATTATTATTATTATTATTATTATTATTATTATTATTATAAAGCAGATAATAATTTGCAAGATTTGAATGTGCAAATATTTTAATTTTCATAGTTTTATAAGAGTCACACTTTAGCTGTCTTATTTAAAGAGCTGCTGCAGTGGTTAACCAAACTATCATTTTAAAACTTATAATGAGCAAAATCTTTTTGCTACAATTAAAAAAACAGCATTAAGCTGGGAACGTATTACATTTAGTATTTAGTGTTACTCATAATTTATCAGCATTCAGCAGTAACTCAGCATTCAGTATTCCTCAGTATTGTCACAATTGTCATGATTGTGAATTAGAAGCAGGAAATTATTGTCCTAAAACTTTGGTGATTACTGGAGCGCAAGATGACTTAATGTGTCCACTAGGCGGTGCTGTTGCCTGGGTTATGCAAAAGTTACAGTCATATAGGCACAGATAGATGATAGATAGATATCACACACACACACACACACACACACACACACACACACACACACACACACACACACACACACACACACACACTAACATTCTTCTTGGAACAGAGAGAGGTAAGAACAGTAGTTCAAACAACTCTGAATTCAAGCTGATGAAATTACTGTAATATATCTTAATTGATTTCTGACAATGTATGGTTTCATGCAATGTACATTCTTTTGATGACAAGTTTTGCTGAAACAAAGTAGCCTATGTTGTAATCCAGCACAGTTTTGAACCTGCTTATTGGAATTTTAACGTAATTTCAAGTCAAGTCAAGTTAAGTCAAGTCAACTTTATTGTCAATTCTGCAAAATGTGCCAGACGTACAGAGCAATTGAAAATGTTTCTCTCCGACCTCTTCCATGTATCACATAACAATGGTGAATAGTTCAACAATTCAGGAGGGTCCTAAAATGCAACGGGCACTAATATCCTCAGGAGGCATCAACAATGCAGTTGATATGAGTAACACCCATAGACTGTATAAAATATGGACCTAGTCTCTGTGACGTCAACCATAGGTTTCTGAAGAGCCAAAATAAAGCTCAAAGTGGACAGCTCACGGTGGCTCCGGCTGTCGCCATGTATGGCGTTGATTTATGCCACAAATAGGGCATGAACTGCAGGTCATATACTGTATATGGTAACTAGTCCTAAGTAACAGTTACTTTGACATTGACACTGATAAAAATGCTACATACAACAGCTTTGTCACTGTGTTGAAATATTTCTCCACCTCTTTTACCTTTTCTTACTGCGGGAGCTCATACGACAAGTGTGTGTGTGTGTGTGTGTGTGTGTGTGTGTGTGTGTGTGTGTGTGTGTGTGTGTTACATACAGTATATTGTTATGTGGGTCTTTGTAGCCCACAGCTGTTTCTGGCCAAATACATTTGAACTTTGTAAAAAGCTTTTTCATTGGCTCACTGGCATTATAGCAAAAGGTGATTGGTCCATAAAGTATAATTTGTCTGGCTTTGCAGTCGAAGAACAAGGAAAAGTGTTAGGTGTGTATGTGTGCATGTCTGTGTATATAATGTGTGTGAGTTATCCCTTCATATTACTAGCTGTGTTATATGTGTTTTTTACATGGGTAAATTTGTATTTGTGTGCCATTGTGTGTGTGTGTGTGTGTGTGTGTGTGTGTGTGTGTTTATGTGTATGTGTCTACCCACTCCCCAATTGTTGAGCCCTGTCGAGAGTGTGTAATGTGATATTTTCTTTGTGTTGGCCAATCTATCATTAACTGACAGATTCACAGAAACCTTTAACAAGCTTTATTCACTGCTCACCACTGTTTGCCCGTGCATAGTACTGTAGGTTGTCGACCAACAGTTGGCCAGAACACAGTGTATTAAAACTAGATTATCTTACTGTTTTGCCTGGGCACTGAAGAAAGGGAAAAAACTGGACGCCAAATGATTGTAAATTGCATTAAAATCAAAGGGAATTCATATTAGGTAAAATTACAAGAGTATGTTTCCATTTAATGTGTCTGATGTTGTCCTGGATTTGTAGATACCTTTGTAGATGAGTTATAAATGGACACTGAGGAGATTTTATTTATGCAGAACAACAAAAAAATAAGAAAAGTCCTTGAGTGACAGATATGAGAACATTTTGTGAGAAAGACAAAACCAGACCTCAAAAGAAAGATAGGGACAGACACTGAGACAGAAACATAATGCATTAAGAGAGGGGTGCAGCACAGAGAGACAGAGCAAAGGCAGGTGTGTCATTAGGTGTTTAATTTGTCCCTTGAGGCGACATGAAAGTCTAAGCAGAGAAAAACAACAGTTCAGCTGGAGACTTTAGATAGGAAGAGCAGTTTGTGTAATGGCTATAATTTCCCTCATCGTTCTCTTCACTATTCCTCCCATGCCAGGACCCATTAGCTCTTTAAATGGAGAGAGAAGACACTCAAAACTGACATTAGCCTGTGTACACTGCTCCACTAAATCTCCAGACAGGGAGAAAAAAACTATATACCACCTATTGAACACTGATATGAGATTGTGCATTTTTAGATTTTTAGGAATGAAACTTCTATTGTGGCAGTTAGTACCCATGTGTATATACAGTACATGTATACATTGGGTATGTACTGCAATACATAAACAAATGAATAGCCAATGAAAACAAGACTCTGGTTGTAAAGAAACTATATTTTCCTTTAGAACAAGCATGTGTTTGAAATGTGCCCAACCTGAGTGCAGTGTGAACCCACAAAGACTCTGAAGGGAGGAGATCAGTGTTGACACCGCAATGTACGCTTATTCCCTTTCTTGCTGAGAGTTAGATGAGAAGATTGATATCACCTTCATGTCTGTATGGTAAATATGAAGCTACCACCAGTTTAGCAGTTTAGAACATAGACTGAAACAGAGGGAACAACTAGCCTGGCTCTGTCAACAAAATCCACCTAGCAAAGTGATTAGTATTTATCCTGAGGGGGACATGAATGTCTGGACAATTCCATGGCAATCTATTCAATAGTTGTTAAGACATTTCACCTACAACCACAAATGGAAATGTCATGGCGGCACTCGAAGAAAAGTACAGGGACCACCGAAGTCAGATTCACCATGAAGTCGGAAATTATCCTCCAGGGACCATGAATGTCTGTGGATGGTGGACAGACTCACCAGCAGACATTAACATCCCTAGAGTCATGCCGCCAGTATGCCAAAATGTATGTATGCGTATACATTATTGAGCATTTGTTCTCTGTAATGAAACAAGAAGTTATAGCTATATTATAAACCCTAACTGGTGTAGACATTTCAAATATGTTGTGCTTTTTGTGCAAGTACATGCAGTTCATTTGAGCGATGACATCTGTCCATTCAGCAAGTGGTCTACACGCACGCACGCACGCACGCACGCACGCACGCACGCACGCACGCACGCACACACAGACTCAGGTCAGAGTTTGGTCACAGAGTTACTCAGCACAAAAGTTAAGCCTTGTCTGCACAATCAGTCATCACATTGGGAACAATGCCACACACACACACACACACACACACACACACACACACACACACACACACAAACAGCCTTAACATAACTCACATTTTTTCTATAAGGATTAAGAGAGGAAGTTTTGTGTGTGTGTAAGTGAGTGAGTGTGTCTGTGTGTGTGTGTGTGTTTGGGAGAAAGTGTGTGGCAGGGCAGAGATGTGAACTGAAGACGAAAGAGGAAGTAAGTCGTTTATGGAAAAACAATGGGTGTGATCTGGACATGGTGATGTTACAAAAAACAAATTACATGTGAAAAAAAATTAAGTACAGAAGAAAACAAAGTGTTTGTGCATTTCATTTCAATTTACTTTCAAGTACTGCCATCAAGTTCTAATACAGCATGTTGGTTGTTCACGTTCCATACATCACTCAGGTATAGGCATGAGATAAATGCTACAGCTTTTTCAGTTTGTCAGAATATGTATTGATTGTGAGGGCAGACACTAATACATTGTTCCTCCTCTCCATAGAGAGTCTAGTTTCTGCATGCTTGATAACTAATAATCGTATTTGTGACAGCGGTATGAGTACAGCAGGGCATTCTAAATTGAATGCTCCACTGAGCTTCTCAGTACACTCCTGCTCCTTTCTAAGGCTCTGCTGAGACAAAAAAGTACCCTCTGGAAGAACAATGCAATGGGCTGGTTTTGTGTGGGTGTGTACAAGGTAAAGTAACTTGAATGTGCAGTTTGGCGTATTTGTGTGGCAGAGTGTAAACATTTTTGCACGACAAAAGCTGTGTTTTGTTGACTTTCCTCTTAAGAAAATGATCAGTTATTTCAGCAAACGCCCCAAAACAACATTTGCTTATGTTCAAGTGACAAAGCTCTTTAGCAACCGTGGTAATTATTATTATTGTCCCTCTGGAGCAAAAAAGGAAGTTGGGTAACATTTCTGTAGAAGAACACATTTACAACACAGGGAGAATGTTGGGGTGGATAGTTGGGACAACTTTACTGTAACATGGGAGACTGGATTTTACTGAAATAAATGAGTGCGTCAGGGTGGCCTGGTGATTAGGGACACTGCCTCAGAAGCAGGATGACAAAATATCACAGGTTTGGGATCCCCCATCGTTCATCTGTCTCAGATCCTATACTCTTCCTTCCATCCTCCTTTTTCCTCCCTCTCTTATGAAATTCTCAGCTGCTACGGTCACGCCAGGTCATCCCCTCGGAGACTATTTTAACTTTTTTGAACTGCATCTTGTTGGCCGACACTCTGGTGTCTAACCACACGTGTGTGTTTGTGTTTGGAGAGAGTGACAAAGATTTTGACAAAGATTTTGACATTTTCACTCTAGAAACAGGATGGTTAATTACACCGTCCATACCCAACGATAACGCAAAGTAAAGCACACCCACACACATCAAAAATATCAAAGATAGACTGCAAAATCATTACTCACTATCATAAAGCACACTTTAGGTGGGGCTGTGTTAGCTCAGTTGGTAGAGCACGTGCGCAAACATGTAGAGGTTTGTTCCTCGATGCAGAAAGTCGAGGGTTTGAGTCCGACCTGTGGCAGTTTCTTGCATGTCCCCCCCCCCCTGCATATCTCAGCTGTCCTATCCATTAAAGGTGAAAATGCCCCAAAAAAATAATCTAAAAAAAAAAGAACACATTAGGTGTGTGTGTGTGTGGACACTCCCTGAGTGATAACAAATGTAAATTGCTATATGCGGTATCTTTCAAGATATTTTTGCAATAGCATATGTGCACACACATGCAGTCCAAGTTTCAGGTACTTCATACCTTCACACTTCAAATAGCTTTCATCGCAGTGCAGAAGGCATGAGAGCCTGTGTACATGAACAAACACACACACACACACGCACACGCACACGCACACACAGTCTGAAGAGGTCAGAGGTCAGTGGAGAGGAGAGGGCGGGTGTTGGCCTTTCTGCTGTCCTGACTCACTGCCGGAACAGAATAACTCCAAAATAACCATGGTTATCTCTCTGTCTGGGTGTGTGTGTGTGTCTGCATTGACAGTTGGCGGGAAGTTGTGATGACAATGAAATATCTTTTTTTCCAAGAAAGGGAAGCAAGTTGTGTGTGTCCTCGACTGTCTAAGTGTTTATGTAAAGGAAGGAAGATTAGCCAGGCTAGCAGCCTATTTCTGGTCGCACAGTGTAAGATAGAAGTGTTTTTCTCTCCACTGAGAGAAAGAGACACTGCATATCCTATCATAGAAATGAAAAAAAAAAAATTTACTGAATGTGATCGAGCAATAACTCTGAAGACAAGAAATACACACGATCACAATGTAAGGAATGTAAGGCTATTTATTCTTAATTTAATTATATTTATTTTCCCTTTTTTAGCTCTAGACATTGTGCAGATGTAACTTGACACTGTATGTTTGGGGGATGTTCAAATCAGTAAAATATGGAGATTATAGTTATTCAGCCGTCAAGTCAAGACTTTTCAAACTTTTGAAATGCAGCAAAATATGAACCTATAACCTGTCTATAATCATTTATTTGACAAATGCATTTTCATGCACACACACACACGCACGCACGCACGCACGCACACGCACGCACGCGCGCGCACGCACGCACGCACACACACACACACACACACACACACACACACACACACACACAATTACCAATCTTACCTTGATCATAAAATATTTGGTTTTGACAAATAAATGAGATGATTACAGTGAACAGTGGGTGTCTGATGTGGCTGATTCTGTGTATGTGTTTTTTTTGTGAAAAAGAGAAAGAG
Source organism: Sander lucioperca (assembly GCF_008315115.2). Taxonomy (NCBI): domain Eukaryota; kingdom Metazoa; phylum Chordata; class Actinopteri; order Perciformes; family Percidae; genus Sander; species Sander lucioperca. Next base: position 14,953,636 of record NC_050193.1, on the reverse strand, counting down.
AAAGTGCTGATAAGCCGTAATGACTCCTTAATGGCGGCCTTATCAGTGTAATACTTGTGCCAGTGATCATTTCCCTGTTAATTTGGGTGGCTCTGGCTCCCTTTTTGTTGGTGTGTGTGTGTGTGTGTGTGTTTGCAAGGGACAACCCCATGATATTGCCAGGCTCCTGACCTAAATGTGTAGCAATCTTACAGTCCAGTGTGCTCCTATTGGCTCTTTCTCTGTCCAACATTGTCTCATGTGGCCAGGTGCTTATGCAAATAAATTAAAATCTGGGGATGCAAATGCAAGGGAAAGCAGCCTATGTGTGTATGATCTTTTATATTTACCACACTGGTCTGGTTACATGCACATACATACACACACAGTCGACTATGCAGGGTTTGGGGTGGAGAAAGAAGGAGAAAAGGATGGTGGAAGCAATAAAGGGTGAGATGTGTGCAGCTACTGAATGTTTTTTTACTTCTTTGTGTTTTCTTGTTGTAACCTTGTGTCTCCCCAAGGCTGTTGATGTAAACACAGATGCCCCTTTAATGCACATCATTTTTAAAGTATTTCTTCCTCTTTTCAGCCTCTTTTTTAGCCAACAAGTCACACCTGTTGACAGTGGTTTTGACAACCCAAACAGTGGATACATTTGGAAATATTTCTTGTCATGTTCAGGGAAAACCACACTTTTTGAAAATACTCTTAGATGAATGTATGTGACAAACCTCTCACTAACACGGGCAATGTGCTAACTTTCAGCTGAGCACTGATGGATCTCAGTGCTGTAGTATTTACGATCCTCCATAAAACCAGTATGTCTAACTCATGCAGCTGACTGACAACATCAACAGAATTCTTTTGCCATGACAATGCCTCTATTTCATCTTTTTTTATGCCAGTGTTTGTCCAAAAAGTCTGGGCAATAGCAAAAATATACAACATTCATTAAACAAAAATTGTGTTAAAGGAGAACTCCGGGCAATTTTTACGTTAATCTTAATCGCTATAAGTATGTGAGTACTGTCGATAGCAAAAAAAACGAGCCGAATCGGTGCTAGCTAACTGGAGCTGCTGCAGCTAATGCCGAGAGCTCCCACTTAGCTAGAACGGCAGTTTTGGGGGCATATCATAAAGAGTGCCTTTGTGCCTCTTAACAGACACAAAATGCAATTAAAATGTCTGTGCAACATGAACAGGGCCCTTACATGACAACAAGATGCGTTTTCAACTCAGACATTGTTTAAATTCACCTACCCTGTTAGCTGCTAGCTGCCGTCTGGGATGAGTGAGTGTTCAGCCAGGCTTCGGTAATAATCATCAAGCAGCAGTTCCCTGTGTATTTGTAGCATATATATCCATTTTGTGTGCGATCCATCTGGCGTTGGTGAATAGTAGTCTCTGCAGTGGCAAACTAGTTGCCTTAGCCAGGCTAGCAGGGCCGACCGGCATCCTTCTAATTCCTCCCCGCCTTCCCCGCCTGCCGCGGCCGACAACAATCCACGGGTGCCCGCTGGTCTGGTGGATGTCCTCCAGAGGACAGTTCATGCTTTCGCGGCGAAATTTTTGCGGCGAAAAAAGTTTATTTCCCCCTCAAAAATAGGTAATTGAGCACTGTAGTGGTTATGATCATATCAGTGACTATGTAACTACATGGAAACGGGACAAATGATGCCTGGTTCTTGTAAAGTAACAGCGTTACAGAAGGCTGGCGGTAGTCTTGCGTTGAAGTCCCGTGGGATTTCAGTTGTAGCAGGAAAAGGTAAACAGCAGTGTGCAGATTGGAGCGTGGTGTGAGAAGAGTGAAGAGCGGAGGTGTTCACAAGGGAAGAAGCTTGGAGTAACCTATGGAGCTAGAGCCAGCCTTCAGTAACGCTATTACTGTACAAGAAACAGGCATCATTTGGCCCGTTTCCATGTAGTTACATAGTCAGACATTTTAATTGCATTTTGTGTCTGTTAAGAGGCACAAAGGCACTCTTTATGATATGCCCCCAAAACTGCCGTTCTAGCTAAGTGGGAGCTCTCGGCATTAGCTGCAGCAGCTCCAGTTAGCTAGCACCGATTTGGCTCGTTTTTTTTTGCTATCGACAGTACTCACATACTTATAGCGATCAAGATTAATGTAAAAATTGCCCGGAGTTCTCCTTTAAGTCTTGCAGTGTCAATGGCAAATGTATCTGCATCACTGTAAACACTGCCTGAGTCTCTCCCTCACACTGCCAGAGAAGAGGAAGGGAGCGAGGAGGAGAGAGGTGTAGAAAACAGTCTGACTGCCAGCATTGTTCCACAATCACATCTTTCTGGCTTGGTCACTATCTCCGTTTCTTTCCCTCTGTATACATTTCTGTACAGTCCAGTAATATTGCTTCTATCCTCCACTATCTTCTATCTCATGTCTTTGTGTCGTTTTTTTTCCTGTGCTGTTCAATCTGCCTCCTGCTGATTGCCTCCAGTAGCAGGCCTCAAAGAGCGAACATGGACACACTCACACACACATGCATGTATGCTGTGAGAAACAGGAACAGGGGAGGTGGGGGTTTGCTTCCTGTCTGGCTGTACATCTCTGTGTGTGTTTTCTTGGTTGCGTGTGTGTGTGTGTGTGTGTGTGTGTGTGTGTGTGTGTGTGTGTGTCTGGCATGCATCCAGGTAGTAGAAGTGCTGGGGAATGAGAGACGGTGGGGAGATTTTAGTTTTAATGGTCACACAGGAGGCACTATACTATTTGAAAGTAGCTGCCAGCAGACTACAATTGCTGGTATGATGGTCATGGTTTCATGAAAATACATTTCTTTCTACAGTTCTGTGTCAAATTGTCCTAATTGCCTCAAATGTCAATTGCTACATACATATTTAACAGTTATAATAATAATAACAGTTCACCTACTTTTTCGTCTGATTTGATACTTTCTACATGCTTGCTGCACTGCTGCTTTACACAGGAGGACGATGCAGGAGGAACTGTAAAAACTCAATGACTAAAAATGGGATGCATTTATAAAGCACTTTTCTAGACTTAACGACTCTGAAAGCACTTTACCCACTACAGGCACCATTCATACACACATTGATACACTGGTGGCCGAGGCTGCCATTTAAGGTGCCGACTGCTCATTAGACAAACATTAAGCACATGAACATTCACACAGCGATGGCACAGGATCAGGAGCAAGTCGGTGTTCAGTGTCTTGCCCAAGGACCCTTCGACACGTATACTACAGGCGTCAGGGATCGAACCACCGACTTTCCGATTGGTAGACGACCGCTCTACCACCTGAGCACCTAAAACAAATTGGGTGCTGTGACATCAATGTAATAAATGAGAGGCACAAACTGGGGTTGGGGTAAGAGTGTGTTTTCTAGAAATGTGATTTTCACACAACATCAAATGGAAAACTAAGGTGTTTCACAAAATATGATAATTTAATGCATTGTTATAGATTTAAAGTAGCTCTCAACCAGCTACAACATTAGAAATGTTGCTCATATAGACAGCAAATATTATATCATTTTGCACTACTATGATATTACAGCACCCTGGAAGAGGCAACCTTGCATAATAAGTACTTTTTATGTCCTGCCAATAATGCTTATTTACATAGGTAAACTTTTGACTGCAGGCTTTTTACTTGTGATGTAGGATTTAAACTTAAATGTTTTGAATACTTCAACCACTGATAATGTTTGATGTGTGCATGCAGATTTGCAGTAGTTGGGCCTCGTCCACTTTTATTATGCAATACTCTTAGCCTCTGGGTCATATACTCCAAAAAAGGGAAAGCATGTCTAAAACACTGGGTTCACAATGTGGGTTGGGTCTGTCTTGCTTCTGAAACTAAAATTATTCACATTGTTTCCTTCCTATGTGTGACAAAGGCCCTGTCACTTTTGGATGGCACATGGTAAACCTACTCAGGTCACCAAGAACTCGGACAATTAATTTGCAGTCACACTTTTATACATATCATTCAATAAATCTGTTACCAAAAATACCACATTACATTGGTTTAGTTTAGTCAGTTCAGTTTATTCATTTCAGTCATTTCTATTTTTCAACAAACTTACTTAACCATTATTTCGACCTCTTTCTCCTCTCCAGTCCCTGGGTCTGAACCAGAGCTGAGGCAAAGTGCTGCTTCATATAGGGCCTACAGCAATCACACACACAGATGCGCTGATGGTGGAAGATACCATGTATCTGGGTCATAGGTGAGGTTAGATTTTCTAGTTGAAAATGTGTGCAAGTTTCTGTGTTTTCTAAAGTAAGATGAGTGGAAAATGATTTTTTTCAAGAGTCTGTTATTTGTTTATTGTAGAAACTAGCAGTGAAATTCTAAATCTGTAAATGGTAACATAAGTGAGAGATAATTGAAACAATTAAGAGTTGGTTGGTCTAGTAGGAGGGGCTTAACATATATAAGCCTCTGGCCACCTAAGCATGGGGGCGCAGTCGGAGGGTGACGACAATCCAGACAGGTGATGTGAATTTTGCTAGTGGAAACCTTGTGTAAAAAGATAGTTTTTTTGTTCATGTTTTTTTTTTTTTTTGCTGTGGACGTCCTGCGCTGTTTCACCACTGTTTTTTTTGTAAATAAAAGCACCTTCATGTTTTGCAACTTAAGCCATCGTGTTAGCGACTTTTTTGTCCAGATTCCCAACGCTCTCTGTAACACTATGATAGGACCCATTGCTATACACATTTAAAATAATACATGGCCAGCAAAATCGAGATGAAAAATCTCAAAATGAGATATGTATTGTATTTGCAAATTCTCTCAAAGTTGAAGATTATACACAGAATAGCATGAAGAGCAATTATCTATTTCTGCCCAAGGTGAGATACACTGTACTAAATGAAAAGCCTAATTACAGGGTGGAGCTGTAGTGTGTAGTGTGTTGATGTGCAGAGGCCACCTGACACCTGGCAGAGAGGTTAAACCTGTTCCTGTGTGTTTATGCGCAAAAGTGTGTTTGGGTGAGAGCAGTGGTACGGGGGGGCGGGGGCGTCAGTTGCCTGTAGAGCTGAGGATGATGGGATTGCTTTGTTGTTTAAACAGGCACCCTGTGGGCATGTGTGTGTGTGCTGTTATGTGCACCAATGTGATGGTGAAATGAAAAACAAGCATGCTGAAGGGTGACACGCAGGTGACTGAAACAATAAAAGACACACTAACAGTGGTGCAGGGGTAGTTTACCCACTCTACCTACTCTACCCATAAAAGTCCAGGATATAATTCAAATAATTTTTGAAATTTTGAGGCATGATCCTCCAGAATAGAGAAAAATTGCAATCATGTCCTAGCCTGACAAGCCAGACCCACATCAAGATGTTGGGTCTGGGAACTCACCATTGACAGGGCTCAATCCGAGGGGCGGGATAAACTGTTGTCTTTCAAATTCTCTCTGCACACAATAGGATAGCGCTACAACCAACCAGAGCAACGAAGAAGGTAGTGGAGCTAGTTGATAGATTCAACTTTTGCCGTATCCGGTCGGCAAAACTCCGAACACATCTTCCTTTTTTAAGAATGACTTCAGTGCCGTTCTTTGTTCTTTTCTCAAAGAAAAGCTTAACTGCAAGTCTTCCAGCAGCCATAAGCCCACCCACCGACTCTATACACGATGTGATTGGCCTGACTAGAGTTTGGTTTTTCCAGCTCGCAAGCCAACGGAGAGTGCCTAGACCCCCCTGGCTGCAAATTAAATTTGCTGCTGTTAGGGTGCATCTAGATTTCTAGGATAATCCTGTCCCATTTTATGGACATTTTCTAGGTTGTAATAAATATCAATAAACATGTAAAAACGTGGAAGTGAGACAGAAAATACAAAGAAAAGTGTAGTTGTAGCGTGTGTGTGTGTGTGTGGGTGTGGGTGTGTGTGTGCATGTCTACTGGCAAGGTCTCCGATGAGCAAATGAGAAAAAGAGCCCATTGTATTAAGTGTTACAATGTAGCAACATAAGCTCAACGTGCCGATTCCATCCTGCTCTGGTCTAAAATCATCTGGCCAAAGGACTACAGTTGAAAATTAGCCGGCTGGCTGACACTGGCACATTTACAGAAATGTTGATTAATGTGTGTTGTCCTTTATAAATAAAGAATCAATCAATCAATCCATTCCTCTCCTGCCTGCACAGCACTTTATGTGTAAGCATATGATATGTGATAACTCTTGTGAATGTGTATGAGTTTGTGCGCATGACGTGTGCAAATATGAATGTAGGCAAACACAGAGTAATTTGTGGTCTAATGAATTTGTTTTTCAAGGCAACCTGCTATTATCACACAGCAGCACAGGCGGGGCATCCTGAGGCTTTAAAAAAAAAACTAATATCATTCCTTCCTGCTGTGTGCTGTAAGAACACGTATAAAAGAAAAGGGTCAAGCAGTATCCTAATTGGTGGACTTTTGTCACATTCAAAAATTCTAATTCAAAGTCAAATTTTGAATCTAACATTGGAGCTTAACTGCGAAAACATACACGCCACCAGTCAGTGAAAAGTGTCAGAAGCAGTCTATAATCTTCTCTGGATATATTTGGCAGTGTCCTTTTTTGGTTCTTATTTGATTCGAAGAGAAATTGAATTTTGAATTCTTTATGTAAGGAAACATATAACGATACTGAGGCTATTATGCAATTTTTTCCACTTTTTTTAAAAAGAGGATAACTTTTTTACGGATATTTGAGAGCTGGTGCTTGGAGACACACTGTCCATTTGCCGATGTGCCACCTGCTGTTTTTTTTTTTTTATCTTCTTCAACAAGTATAGAGTTTGGAGTTTTTCTACATCATTTGACAACCATCATGTAAATGGAAGCATATCGGCACGCTGAGCTGCCAACTCCGCCATGCTTGACTTCACCACACCACAGACTGTATGCAGTGATTGACAAGCAAAACCACACAGAGGATCATATATCTCTAGATCTCCGTACAAAATGATCGAATGCAGGTATCGTTTGACTGGAGAACTTTCGATACTACTTGGTACTGAGTTATATCCGTCGATACCTTAAAGGTATCGAGAACCAGCTCTATAGTGCCACCCCTGTCCTTAATGGTGCACAGTGCACACCATTAATCACTTCTATGTCTAGAATTTAATTAATTGTAAGCACAAGCTCACTCATTTACTTAAAATGTAAAGATTTAAAACTTGTAATGTCAAAGTGTTTACATCAGGCTGGATGGATGGATTCCCATTTATTCCAGCAGTGATGGCAGTCCCGTGTCGTGGCCGCCTGGAAAATGCAAAGAACTATGTGCTGCTTAACAAACCTTGACAATGCCCTCTTCATTACCTCGTGCCTGTCCTAACTAACTGTCTCCTTATGACCCCTCAAAAGAATCCCATCCGGTCACAATGGTAACATCAGACCACTGAGCACAGGGGACGAACAAAGAACCTGATGTCCTAAGGTCATTATGTAAATCATGTGGTATTAAACTGATCACAGCAAAACTTTCCAGGTTGGGTAATTGTTCAGATTTGTGTTATCAGTTATCAATTCTTTGCAAATGAAAAGTCTCGATGTGACAGCTGTTTGACGACTCAGCCCCAGGGCTGATATGCTTTTAGAGATGGGTGTGGCCCTGGTAAACACAGGCCTTTTACACCTTCAGCTGAAAATTAATGCAAACTACTCTTGGCTATTCTTGGCACAGCGCAGTGCAACACATTCTCATGAACGGGTTTGTATGATATCGTATGAAAAGTAATGCACAACAATTTGGATGATATCCTACGAAATTAGGTGACAGCTGGCTGGTCACGTGACAACCGGTCACATGACAGTTAAGTTTAACGGTCTTTACAGTTAAATTTAGCAGAGAAAAGGTTGCTGTGAGCCATGTATCGGTCACTGTTAGGGGGCCGGTCGCTTCAGAGGCTATTGCAATTGTTATTGCTAACTAAAATGCTAGTTAACATTAGTAATTAAACTTAAACAGCTAATGTAAGTCAAAACTGCCTGCGAGCTTCTCCTGACTATACGGTAATTTCTCTACTGTGCGACGGAAAGTCGCGTGGTTATGACACAATCGTTAGCCTATTTTTACTAAAACTGCTGCTACGGGGCCATAACATGAGATACAAGGTAAAGGAGCCTTTACATTGTCGTGTTTCTTTAGAAATTTAAAAAAAAAAATTTAACTTTAAACGCTTCAGATGTAAAGTTATTCGCTGTCAAAGTGACGCCAAAATGAATGGCAGTCAATGGAATGCTAATGGAAGGTGATGGATTGTTAGCCTCAGACTCTCCCCATAGGAGGTACACTTTCCGGATGCTCGCTTACTCCCTTGATTTTAGCCAACAAAAGATAGTCATTATGCGGCGATGAAAGAAAAATGATCGGGGTTTGGATTAAAACACCGGCCCCCTGGGGCAGTACCAGGACATGAACATGCGTTTCCTGGGTAAACGTCTTGTGTTTTCCCCAGGACTCAGAACTCAGCTCCCCCGCATGAAAGCACTCCATTTTATAACCTACCCATCCACCCTGACCTTCTCCCTATGCAGACCAGAGTGCTGTTATACAGCAGCAGTCAATGTGGTGCATACAGCAATAAATACATGGAATACATATGAATTACAGTGCATTACTTTTAGTAGCTATATGTACGAATGGTTAATGAGAGCAGCCTGCGCAGTCTTGTCTTCCCTGTGGTGGCAGGCTAATTTAGTTATACCTTTGGACAGAGACATGCTAGCTGTTTTCCCTGTTTCCAGTCTTTGTGCTATGCTAAGCTAAGCTAAGCTAAGCTAAACAGTTGCTGATTGTAGCCTCATATTTACCGAGCATACATGAGATTGGTATCAATCTTTTCATCCAACTCTCAGTAAGAAAGTCAATAAATCGATCCATCCAGCCATCTTCGTCCGCTTATCCGGTGTCGGGTCGCGGGGGGAGCAGCTCCAGCAGGGGACCCCAAACTTCCCTTTCCCGAGCCACATTAACCAGCTCCGACTGGGGGATCCCGAAGCGTTCCCAGGCCAGGTTGGAGATATAATCCCTCCACCTAGTCCTGGGTCTTCCCCGAGGCCTCCTCCCAGCTGGACGTGCCTGGAACACCTCCCTAGGGAGGCGCCCAGGGGGCATCCTTACCAGATGCCCGAACCACCTCAACTGGCTCCTTTTGACGCGAAGGAGCAGCGGCTCTACTCCGAGCTCCTCACGGATGATTGAGCTTCTCACCCTATCTCTAAGTGAGACGCCAGCCACCCTCCTGAGGAAACCCATTTCGGCCGCTTGTACCCTGGATCTCGTTCTTTCGGTCATGACCCAGCCTTCATGACCATAGGTGAGGGTAGGAACGAAAACTGACCGGTAGATTGAGAGCTTTGCCTTCTGGCTCAGCTCTCTTTTCGTCACAACGGAGCGATAAATTGAATGTAATACCGCACCCGCTGTGCCGATTCTCCGACCAATCTCCCGCTCCATTGTCCCCTCACTCGCGAACAAGACACCAAGGTATTTGAACTCCTTCACTTGGGGTAAGGACTCATTCCCTACCTGGAGAAGGCACTCCATCGGTTTCCTGCTGAGAACCATGGCCTCAGATTTAGAGGTGCTGATCCTCATCCCAGCCGCTTCACACTCGGCTGCGAACCGATCCAGTGAGTGCTGAAGGTCACAGGCTGATGATGCCATCAGGACCACATCATCTGCAAAGAGCAGCGATGAGATCCCCAGCTCACCGAACTGCAACCCCTCTCCACCCCGACTACGCCTCGATATCCTGTCCATAAATATTACAAACAGGATTGGTGACAAAGCGCAGCCCTGGCGGAGGCCAACCCTCACCTGAAACGAGTCCAACTTACTGCCGAGAACCCGGACACAGCTCTCGCTTTGGTCGTACAGAGATTGGATGGCCCTGAGAAGAGACCCCCTCACCCCATACTCCCGCAGCACCTCCCACAGTATCTCCCGGGGGACCCGGTCATACGCCTTCTCCAAATCCACGAAACACACGTAGACCGGTTGGGCATACTCCCAGGCTCCCTCCAGGATCCTTGCGAGAGTAAAGATCTGGTCCATTGTTCCACGACCAGGACGGAATCCACATTGTTCCTCTTCAAGCTGAGGTTCGACTATCGGCCGAACCCTCCTTTCCAGCACCTTGGAGTATACTTTACTGGGAAGGCTGAGAAGTGTGATACCCCTGTAATTGGCACACACCCTCTGGTCCCCCTTTTTGAAAAGGGGGACCACCACCCCGGTCTGTCACTCCTTAGGCACCGTCCCAGACTTCCACGCAATGTTGAAGAGGCGTGTCAACCAAGACAGCCCCTCCACACCCAGAGCCTTGAGCATTTCTGGACGGATCTCATCAATCCCCTCCATCTCTGCCTCTAACATAGAGGGCGTATTAGTCGGATTCAGGAGTTCCTCAAAGTGCTCCTTCCACCGCCCTATTACCTCCTCAGTCGAGGTCAACAGCGTCCCATCCTTACTGTACACAGCTTGGATGGTTCCCCGCTTCCCCCTCCTGAGGTGGCGAACGGTTTTCCAGAAGCACCTTGGTGCTGACTGAAAGTCCTTCTCCAGGTCTTCTCCAAACTTCTCCCACACCCGCTGCTTTGCCTCTTTCACTGCAGAGGCTGCAGCCCTTCGGGCCCTTTGGTACCTTGCAACTGCCTCCGGAGTCCTCTGGGATAACATATCCCGGAAAGACTCCTTCTTCAGTCGGACGGCTTCCCTGACAACCGGTGTGGAGTCCCCCACTGGAGCCCCATGCAGGACTCCACTCAAGGTCTCCAAGAAGGCCGAATACTCCGAACTCTTGTTTGGTGCATATGCACAAACAACAGTCAGAGTTTTCCCCCCCACAACCCGCAGGCGTAGGGAGGCGACCCTCTCGTCCACCGGGGTAAACTCCAACGTAGCGGCGCTCAGCCGGGGGCTTGTGAGTATCCCCACACCCGCCCGGCGCCTCACACCCTGGGCAACTCCGGAGAAGAAAAGAGTCCAACCCCTATCCAGGAGTATGGTTCCAGAACCGAGACTGTGCGTAGAGGTAAGCCCCACCAGATCTAACTGGTAGCGCTCCACCTCCCGCACCAGTTCCGGCTCCTTCCCCCACAGAGAGGTGACGTTCCACGTCCCCAGAGCCAGCGTCTGCTGCCCGGGTCTGGTCCGTCGAGGCCCCTGACCTTCACTGCCACCCGTGTGGCAGCGCACCCGACCCCAGCGGTTCCTCCCACAGGTGGTGGGCCCATGGGTTGGAGAGATGGATGCCACGTAGCTTTTTTGGGCTGTGCCCGGCCGGGCTCCGTGGCAAACCTGGCCACCAGACGCTCGCTGACAAGCCCTCCATCTGGGCCTGGCTCCAGACGGGGGCCCCGGGCTTCCTCCGGGCAAGGTCACTCCATTTCGTTTTTTCATGGGGTTTTTGAACCATTCTTTGTCTGGCCCCTCACCTGAGACCACTTTGCCTTGGGAGACCCTACCAGGAGCACAAAGCTCCAGACAACACAGCCCTCAGGTTCACAGGGACACACAAACCTCTCCACCACGATAAGGTGATGGTTCCCGGAGAGGAAGTCAATAAATGCATTTACTAAAATATCAAACTATTCCTTTCACTATCTCAAATATTGTACGATGACTTAAGACTTAAGACTTAGTCAAAACCACATTGATCGCATATTGTACCAAAATTACAAAACTGTGACAATCCAAAAAGGTAAAATGATGGGACAGAAAACATGAAGATTGGGCTTGTTGTAAAGTCTGGAGTACTCGAGCAATCTGACCAAATATGTTCTTGTGTGTAAGAATGACAGTGGAAAATGCCGTAAAATAAATGAAGTGCAACAGCTGGTGGGGTTTGACAGAGGGTAGAACTTTGATTGCAGAGAAGCTGGAGATGAAAACAAAAGAGGGACAGAACATTTCTTTTTCTTACAGCCTATGTTGATTGCTAATTGCTCTAACCTTTTCATGAATGTGTTTTGTTGTAGACATGAAACCATGTGGAATCTAAAAAGTGATATGTCTTACATTTCTGGCAGTTGAAAGAGAATACCTGTTTTAATTATAACGAGCTATGATAGCCAGCCAAGAAAAGAGAGAAACACAAACTGACCTCTTTCAGTGCTGCCCACCCTGATCAGGGAGGTGTGGTGCAGTAGCACACCACAACAATAAAAAAAGGAGTATTCCCAAGTGAAAAGGAAAATTACTACTCCACTAACACCCTGATCCACTTCAACCTGTAGGCTAATATAAATGAAAACGTGGAGAGAAAAAAATGGGAATATTATTCATAAAATCATGATAATTTTGTGCAAAACCTCATATTCTCCTGCTCCTTTTCACCTCTCCATTTCTCTTTTATAAACATTTGCCCTTTTGCTCCCTTTTCACTATTCTTTCCAGACTGTATTCCTTCCTCTTCTTGACTTTTCATCCCCTTTTATCCTTTTCATTTCCTTTTGTCTCCATCTCCGTCTGACCTCTGCCGTTTCTTGTCTGCCAAAACGACTTTTAAACTTCCCCTTTCATTATTTTTTTATTGTTACTTTTATTCGCCGAGCCCTAAACTCACACACACACACACACACACACACACACACACACACACACACACACACACACACACACACACACACACACACACACACACACACACACATTTTCGCATATTAAATCTCAAACCACACCCAGCTCCAGCCCTCCAGCCCTCCCACGCGCGCTCTGGACCGCCTTTACAGAGAACGTGCGTTTCAAACATTTTTTTGAGACTACCAGTGAGATCTCCAGCTGCCGTTTTGTCACGTTTGACGGCTGTTTTTTTCAATTTATCGTCCCTTAATTTATCTTTTCACATACACACACACTGTCACATCTGGAATCCCACACATCTTCACGGTCTATACTCGGTAAGTAAATGAAGTATTTTTAGTTTGCATGTTGTTTGAATGCTGCACGGAACTTTTCTCTATGGGATCCCCACTTTAATAAACCAATAACACTATTATAGTGACTAAATGTCTTTGTGGTGAGTTTTATAGCCTACATATTCCTGCTATGGGATATTTTAAACAAGCCACTCTAATAACTAGTAGCAATATTTGGTGCTCGGTTTGGAGATTTGTATAGCATATCTTTAAAAATGAGGATAGGTTTAGCCTATTTTGTTTGATCATTCATTATCAAATATCAGAGTCGTTTTAAGCCTTTGCTGCCGTGCTTCCCCCTGCGGATATTTTTACACAGATCGTAACTTTGCTGCGTTGCTCCAAGTTTCAGACACTGGAAATGAAAGGGGCGTTGTCTGCCACCAGTGTGTGCGTGTGTGTTTTGTGTCTGAGTGCTGTGAATGAATGTTTAGTGCGTTGCGAGGGAATATAAACAAACTATTTGCTATTTTTTTCAATGGACACAGGAAATGTGTGTGTGTGTGTGTGTGTGTGTGTGTGTGTGTGTGTGTGTGTGTGTCATAGGTACTTTTGAGTGTATCTGTTGTGTTGGATCCATATCTAGACATAACACTGAATTGATGGCACTTTGTAGGCTTTCTGTAAGCATGTCCATATGGTAACACTAAATTATAATGATGTTCCTATAGATTAGGGATTTTGGAGTTCCATAGGATTATATGAGTGTAAGTGTGTAATTGAACTGAACATAATCTGATTATCATAGGTAAATCTGTTCAGGTCCCATGTTAAGCACATTATTTGCACTATAATGTTGAATACAGCTGCCCCTATCTTGTATTGTGGACTGATTTGCACCTTACTTTTGATGAGGCAGGTGATTACTGTTGCATAGATATTCCCTCCATGGGGCTCCCTCTTGTGGTTGAAAACAACAACCTGGTCCAGGGTTTTCATGGTTAGAGGATAATGTATCATAATAATGTTCATACTGGGCTGCAGAAATAGAGACTCATTCTCATCAGGCAACGTTTGCATGACAGAGAATGCAATCTGAGGAAAGCACTGATATTATGGCAATAGTCTGAAGCTTATACTGTCATATATTATGTAACAATCTATCGGAAAGTAACTTGCATCCCACTGTTGACATACAGTTATAAACTATTGCACACAATGCATGATTAAAAGGCAGAAAAGGACGAAAAAAACAATAGAAGGAAGATTATGGACCCATTCAAGTTACTCATGGAAACTGCAGCTGAACATGAACACCAACACTGATTTCACACATGTTGTTCTTGTGATGCTGGTGACCTCCACCCCCCTCCCATCTTATAATATTACATTACATCAACTCTTGGGGCCCTATCTTGCACCCAGCGCAATTGACTTTGTACACCGACGCAAGTATCATTCCTATTTTGCACCTGACGCACAGCGGACTTTTCCCTGCACAGACTCACGTCGGTAAATTAAGGAATGAATTTGCGCTCCCGAGGGCGGTTTAGCAAAAAGAGGAGGCGTGTTCCGGCGCAAACGTTCCCTAGTGCTATTTTGCAGTTTCAGAAAACAGTTCCGCCACAGACCAGGAAAAACCTAGTCTAAAGTCAGTGACGCGCATACACTTTGCTTCTCTCATCTCACGGACCCAGCAGTTCCCATTTTTGCAAACCATACATAAATACAAGGAAAAATATGACCTTGTTTTACACAACATTTCCATGAATCATGGATGTGTTGATGACATAAATGAGGAAATATTAGAGGATTTAAGGAGATGTGATGTTGAACTGCATGTGCCGATGCCACTTAACCCAAATGCCCCAGCAGCAGCACGGGAGAGGAGAGACAGAAGAGCTGCATCGTCTATAGTGAGGAAATCTCAGTCTAATGTTAGACTACATTGCAAAAATATCACCATGCATTCATAACCTCGTGATTCAGTGAGAGTGAGCCCAAAACATCGGAAAGTATGTTTTTTTGTGTATTTACATTTTGACAAAAAGAAAAATCAATAGCAAACGTCGGTCTCCTCGGCTGTGAACCGCTCCTGGCGTGCGCCCATGGACGTATTAAGAGCGTGCGCCTAGCAAATCCTCCATTATAATAGCAATCCGCCATGGAACAAGCGCGCCTGCTTTTAAAGGGAATGTGAGATAACGCTCTGATTGGTTTATTGCATGTTACGCCCAAACCACACCTATGAGTAATGTAGCTACCTCAGACCAACCCATTTTAGATTTGCGAGATCCGCCCACAAAGCTACTTGCGTTAGGCGTTTGATACTTGCGTTTCAGATCGTTAAAATAGGGCCCTAAGTGTAAAAGTTCAAACTAACTAGAGTCTTGATGACACTGCAGACCATCTTCTCTTCTCTTCTCTTCTCTTCTCTTCTCTTCTCTTCTCTTCTCTTCTCTTCTCTTCTCTCCCAGCTTTTAATTTACTGTAATGAGGCCCACAGTCATCAAACATACAAATGTGTGAAGTAATGTGTTAAACGACCACTAATAAATAGCTAAATGTGGAAGCTTTTTCCCACCAGAGTTGAGCTTTACTGAAGGCTTGTGGCGGACATAATAGCCTGTAACTGAAGTTTGATCTGTCCAGTGGCTAAATTCTCCTCAAGCAGAAGTCATTTCTCTATGCGAAGTATTTGGACAGTGCTGCACCCTTTGTGCTTCACCTTCTGCCCCTAACTATTTTTGATGTGACGTGACACAACAAGGCATGGACATTTTAAAGGCAGGGTGCAGTGTTAATTCAAAAGTATTTTCAGTCACACTGAAGTAGCAGGAGGAGAGAGGTGTGTGATATTTGATAGGAGGATTAGTCAGGGGTGTGAGGTTCTAAAACGTGCTGACAGATGAAAACTTTCAGGGAAGAGGTGTGAAGTGACAGAGTGGAATAGAAAAAAAAGGAAGAGAATGGGGACCTGATTAACAAATGAAGATGGATGTCTGTTATGTACATCTCTATCAGATGTTTCTCAACTTCTCTCTGCCATGTGGGAGTCATTACTGAACGCTGTCACTTTAGGAATGTGTGTGAACACACACGCACACACACACACACACACACACACACACACACACACACACACACACACACACACACACACACACACATTTCACCAATTTCACACACACCTAACAAACCAAGCGTCCAACATGAAAGAATTCCTGCGTCAGAGGGAAGTCTTTAAACACAGCAGGAAAACAGTTGTGTGCATGTGTGTGTCTGTGTGCTCATTTGTCATGTCACACACACACACACACACACACACACACACACACACACACCATATTTCTTTGCAACAATGTATTCTTCATTGGGCAGTACAATGATTATCCATTCTCCTGGTATTCAACAATACTCATCATAGCTCAAATATTTATTTTAAAGCCAATGTAGAATAATGTTCTTACTAATTGCAGATAAATATAATAATAATGTAAAAGGTTTCCATAAGAGACCAAGTGTGTTTGGGTGTATGCTTATTTAGCTTAAGCCATAACTATAAGATAGTTAGGATCACAGTGGCCTTGAGCAAAGTACATTGAGTAATAATAAGTGAAACAGGAGCAGAATGTACCACTTCACATGAGAGCAAATGAAGACGAGACATAATACAGTCTGGCGGGTGTTGTGTAAAGATAGCAGTCCCGGTGCGGAAGAAGAATAGGGGGCCCAAGAAAGAAAGTATGAGAGATCGGGGCTCACGAGGTCTGACAGGCTAGAGATACGTGGACCGGCTCTGGCTTTTTGTCTGTTGCTAGGGAAACTGAGTCTCTGCATGCTTTCTGATCCCACAGATCTGTGTATTGAAACTCTGATGCTTGACTGATTACTGTAAACGAATGATTTAACTTTATCTTATCGTCTTATTTGGCTCTTGCTTAGGATCAGTGTAATTGCAATTTAACAAGTGCACAGGGATATACAGGTCTTTTATTTGGAGTCAGACACATTGTCCCAAAAGGGGGGACACAGAGGAGGAAATCCCCAACACCAGCGATAATGTAGAGGGACTGATAGATTTTGGGGTTATGATAAAAAGATCTAGAAAATGTCAAGTTATTACGCTTGTGTTGCCAGTAATAAAACAGCCTCATGACCAGTTTGAAACGACAGTGTTGTTTGGGTTGTGAATGCATCATTTGTATGCACTTTATAATCCATTTTCCACGTTTTAGAAAGAACGGTCCACTCTTGTCTTAGTTAGAGTGTGCATAGTGAGAAATAAAGTAACAGTGTTGCATTAGGATGTGAATGTCCTCATAAAATGCCAGAGTTAGCCTGAGCCTTCTCCCCACATGAGATGGTCTAACCTCAGTGACCTCAAAACTATCGTGCATTTGGGATATACTGGTTTTGTTCTCCAAATGCAATAAAAAAGGCTGTGTTTCTTGTCTGCATTTGGAGGAGACACATGAAATGGTACAGCAATGTTTGTGCAATATTTGGCCAAAAATTGTGAACAGTGTTGGATCCAGCCTCTGAATTGGGACACAGCCACCATGGCTTATCCTCTGGTGACACCCTCAAGCCAAACTGTCAAATATTTGGCTTTCTAGTGTTAAAGGTGTGCAAATAGCAAAGTTGTCCCTGCATCTTTCATCCAATTTTGCTTTTTGCTTCACAAGCTTCTTTCAGAGTTGCAGGCAGCCAGTTATAAGTTCATAATGCAATTCTGAAGAAGAATAAAAAACACTTGGCAAAAGAATCCTGACTCCTAATTGACTGACTACTGATAATTCATGCATGAAAGGGTTACAACCAAAACTGTGTGTGTGCATCTGATCTGTGCCTGTGGGTGTCTAGTGTGCTCATCCTTAACAAAACTTTTGTTTGGCTACTGGCTTCGCTCCAGGGAAGAAAGCCTTTTGTGTTTTCTCTAAAAATAAGCCTTGGCTTGGATATTCCTGTTGTGTAAACACACACACACACACACACACACACACACACACACATGCACACACACACACACACACACACACACACACACACACACACACACGCACACACACACACACACACACACACGCGCACACACACACACACACACACACACACACACACACACACACACACACGCACACACACACACGTCAACTGTTACGACCTTATGGAAGAAATATAAAGCGAGGTGTCAGTTAAAAATGTTGCATTAGTTGGTGGTTTGGAGGAGGAAATGTTGCATCTAGAGTCACAACTTAGGACCTCATAAGGGGCCAGAGGGCTCCACTGGAAGCCTTCTTTCCTTTTCTCTTCCTCAATTAGTTTTTCCATGGCCAAAGACAGAAAGAGAAACATACAGTGAAAGAGAGAGTGGGACAGTGAGAGAGACGGGGGAGTGAGATACAGAGGCCCAGTTAAGTCTGTGGCTTTGTGTTTTATGAAAAGAGTAAAAAAAGGACATTACACCAGGGGAGGGAATCAGTCGACACAAACACACACACACACACACACACACACACACACACACACACACACACACACACACACACACACACACACACACACACACACTTACAACGAGTCCCCCAGCCTCCTATTATAAGGCTGAGTGGAGAGGAGGAATGGCAGCCTGTTTGTCAGTGTGCGTGTCAGGCGAGGTGTCCGGAGTCTGACAGAATCAGTCTACCTATGTGATTACACAAAACTACAGAATTTCTTATTTTATCATAGTCCAGATTACTTTATTAATGACCAGACTGCTGTATGGTGAGTATAGGATTATATCTAACTTGGATAATGAAGTTTGTAGCTTGTTCGCTGATTGACTTGCCACAGCTGAGCTTATATCTATTATGATAGATAAGGCACGAAATATCTGTGTTATGCATACCAGACTAGCGAGGCTAATATATACAGCATGCACGCAGCTATGTGCTCTGTGCGTATATGTGTGTCTGCAGCTGTTGCCTGGGGTCAGAGGTAAGCAACAGTGCTTTCACACTTTACTATCAGCACTGAGTGAAACCTCTGCAAGCTAAACCCGTTCCCATGGAACCCCGGGGAATACAGGCCTCCACATTTAGGTTAATGTTTGTGTGCATTTGTCTGTTGAAAATGGTAGCGAAAAAGAGAGAGAGAGAGAGAGAGAGAAAGAGGACTAGTTTTCAGAAGTAATGGAGTATAGTGTTTGGTTTGTTTCTTCACAAAAATAGATACATTACTCATTTTAAAAGTATTATTTTGCAGTATTATATTATGTTGGCTCAATAAAATAAAAGTAATGGACAAAGGAATGGTTCATCATCCACCCACACGAAGAAAGAGATGACAATAATAAATCAGCATAATTGTAGTTTTAGATAATTTCCCTTGTATATGATCATTACAGTTTGGACTATCAAAGCAGTAAATCTATAAAAACACACGCAAAGGAGAATGTATATATAATTTACAAGAGAATGTATGTGTATGTCAGTCAGTCATCACCAGGTTTTATGTATGTGGTCTATGCAGTTTGAATTAACTTGAATTATCTGAACTGTGTCTGTGAGTCTATCATTTTTGTAAGTTTCTTAGCAGGCTATATGTTTTTGGTTTTGGGTAGCTTATATGTACGCGTGTATACATTAGAGTATGTGTGTGTGCGTTTATGATCTTGTTTTAGTTATTCTCGCTTCCCTCCATTCCCCTTCAAAGGGGTTCCTTTTCTCTCTCTATCTCCCCCTCCCTCTTCCCTTCATCGTCTCTCCACTGAGACGTGAAAGCAGCTGCAGATTAAATCAGATCCAGCTGTGTGTGTGTGTGTGTGTGTGTGTGTGTGTGTGTGTGTGTGTGTGTGTGTACATGTCTAGGAGATTGCTTGCTGCTTTGAAGATTTTTCTTGCTGGTCAGATTAGACTCAAATACCATAGAGATGCTTTGCAATGGATGTAGTGAATTAAATTGCTGGTCCTTTACCTTAGCTTTCCTGTCTTTCCAACTCTGTCCCCTACACTTTTTGCGCTAGCAGTATTGCACTATTAAAATGTTATAATAGGCCAATTTTCTCTCTTGCTAGATTTAGAAACTTTTCAGACCCTCTTTCAGACTTCAGACTATCAGGGGAAAAGCGAGATAAGCCTATGTTTACATATGCCGACATAACCACTAAGCTTTATGCAAATGTTACACAATTACATCACCAATATGCAAATGAGTGTATGGCATCATCTGGCAACTCTTAGTGATGTTTGGAGCTAGTGCTAGCTATTTTCATCGGAAAAGAGTTGGCAACAATGGATGATGTGGCTAAGCTAGGTTTTAATGGCGCTGCTCTTGGCAAGGTGCTAGCGAACGCTGAACAAGACATTTTTAGTTGACCAGTTGTTCCAATTAACTTTGATGAAGTGAAAACACACTGTGAGAGGGTCAATGTTTAACCCTCCTGTTGTCCTCGGGTCAACTTTGTTTTTTTTTAAACGCTGAAAAAAGTGACCAAAAAAATGTGATAAAGTGACAAAAAAAACATTAAAAACATTGGCAAATGTGACAAAAATTGTTAAACAAAAGTGACAAAAAAACATTGGAAAAAGTGACAAAAAAATTGCAATAAAAGCAACAAAAACCTCGAGAAAAGTGTAGAAAAAGAACAACAAAATGTTGAAATTTTGACCCAGAAAAACACAAAGACAAGACAAGACAACACAAGGGTTAAGACAAAAACATGGACAGCACCCCAAAACAAGTTCACGGCTATTTCAATGTACACAGTGCCATAGATATGCATTGCTAATGCATCATCATCTGTCCTGATTGACAGGTCGGTGTGTAGCCACGCCCTAAAGCATCCCCTGCTATAATTGTCTGTTTTAAATGGGACAATCATTTACAAAATGAACATCATGCTATATGAACAAGACTTGAAACTAGCGATTGAGACCATAAACTCATTATGAAAATGTTTACTGAAGTGAGAAGTAGGGTCATTTTCTCATGGACTTCTATATGAGCCGACTTCTTATTGAAACCAGTGGAGTCGCCCCCTGCTGGAAATTAGATAGAATCCAGGTTCAAGGAACTTTCTGTACACATTGTCTTCAATTTTCGGACCTGAAAGCTCTGTACATTATTCTTTTGTCTGATCAAGAGATTAGAAAAAACTATTGCTGTTTACATTCCCTTCTAAAAAAATCTAAGTGCATAGCTTACATTTGATGTTTCCTCACCTCGTTTTTTACTATTTACCCTCTTGCCCCCTTCCCCCAACTCAGTCACACCCCACAGCCACATTCAGTCAAAAAAGCTGCGGCCTGCTTCCTGTCAGGGGGGAGAGGGTGTTTTCACTGCGACTCCATTTTGGCGGAGAGGACTAATTCCTCTGCTGTCTGACTTTTTGTATATGTGTGTGTGTGTGTGTGTGTGTGTGTGCCCCCAAATCCTTCTTGTCGGTTATTGGCTGGAACACTGTTTGTTATATTTCGTGGTGCACGTTGGCGCAGTTTGTTTTTGTTGCCGCTGAGCCTGGGCTGTCTTACATTTTTTTTTCACAGTGTGTTCAGGGGACAGGCAGCTAGCGGATAGTGAGAAGATGTTTGCTGTATGTGACAAAAAATGTTGTAGCCTAAAAAACACGTGACATCGCTTAGAGCACCTTTAAAAGCGGGGCTGGAAAAGTTTAAAGTGATTTGTCGGAAAGAAATGTATTCTAGATTTCAGAATCTCTTCTTGTGTGATTATATTTGTAGAAGTATTAATGTTAAACAAAATTATGATAACAGGGCATTTTACATGCTGAGCAAAGCCCTTTGACAAACAAGGGTTTCTGGAAGTATTTGGTATTTTTAATGGATTTTCCCTTTAAGATAATTCTTATAGTGTATGTGAACAAAAACAGGAAAGAAACACAAAAACAAACAAAATACTGGCCTGGATATCCCTACGGAAAGAGTGCACATACAAAATCAAGGCCTCAGTAGACGATTATATCTTAAGCGGAGGCCCACGGACCTGTTCTGAGCGTCAACAGTGTTTTCTGAAGCCATACACTTCGGACATTTGGATTGTGTTATAGTGCTACAAATACCATGGTCATGCTGCAAAAAAACAAAGAAATAAGCATTTGACCCAGCACCTTAAAGGTCCCATGGCATGAAAATTTCACTTTATGAGGTTTTTTTTAACATTATTATGAGTTCCCCCAGCCTGCCTATGGTCCCCCAGTGGCTAGAAATGGCGATAGGTGTAACCCGAGCCCTGGTTATCCTGCTCTGCCTTTGAGAAAATGAAAACCTCAGATGGGCCAATCTAGAATCTTCCCTATATGACATTATAAGGGGAAAGGTTACCTCCCCTTTCTCTGCTTTGCCCGCCGCCCACAGCTGTCCAGAGAATTTGGCCCGCCCATGAGGAAATAGAGCTACAACCTTGACCGCAAGCTGGTCAAGGCCACACCCCCATTCTCCACCTTGCCCCCCCCTCTCTCCTCCTCAATGGCATTTAAAGCTACAGACACAGAAATGGCACATCCTAAGGAAAGCTCATTGTGGGACTGGCTCTAGTGGCTGTAATTCTGCACCAATTAAGGCTGAATTTCAGGAAAGAGACTTCAGATACAGTATTAGGGGACCACTAAGGCCTATATAAAATCATCCAAAAAGCAACATGTCATAGGACCTTTAAGTGCCTTTGGTTGATTCACAGTGACCCTTGACCTCTCATGCATCATTTTTGGCATTTTGATGCTCTAGCATTCTTGGCACCATTGGATGTCATTTTCTGCTAATGCTGCTAACATAGCATGTTATATTCTGATCTACTACACTGACTGAACCGAGCACAGACTGCCCATTTCAAACAGTCAACTGCTTGCTTCCATCAACAAGTCATAGTCAGGATTAAGGCCTTCAATCACTGCAGAGTAAACAGCACACTCCCACATACTGTACTCCACATACAAACACTCAACCACACACATGGTTTGGCATACATATAGACACAAGATACATGCTTCATCTCACATCTCAGTAACATTTTCTGTAATTTGAGATAAGACAAATATTTCTCTCCGACAGATTCATTAACCCTGCATTCTTCACAGTTTGAAAATGTATTCTGACAATTGGTTGCAGATGTAATAGTTGTTGTTAGTGCATATGGTCTTTACCTGATTTGCCTTTACGCTATTTCCTTTTAATTTATTTTATTCCCAGTTATTTTTCAATTTGACACAATTCAATAAATAATAGGCTAATGAATATATTAACTCCAATTCATAAAACAGCAGAGATTGACTTTTCCCTTTACTATCCTTTACTTAAAAGTGGTTGCAGAAAAGTCAAATTAGTAAATATGAATATACTTCCTGGAGTTTATCATGAGCGGTTTTACAAATTTGGGGCCGCCAAGTACCGGGAAGTAAACCCTCTGCAATTGTTTTATCTATGTGTTTGATGTATTCTAATAACACACAAGGGATTAATCTTTCCTGTATTTGTGTGTGTATTAAAGTTTTACATATATGTTGTTACCAACAGATTCCTTTTATGTGAATGAGCGTGATCCACTCCTGACTATCAGCCTGCAAACCAGCAGCATAAACACACAAGCAAACATCCAACAGGAGTGTCATCCACCAAAAGCTGAAAGGTACATTCTGCGCATTGACAACCAGCCAGCGAGAGACACAGATAGCTACTTCTGCAGCCTGTAAGATATTTAACTGGCCTGACCAAACAGAAGGGCAGCCATGTTGATCATCTTAGCCTTCATCATCCTCTTCCATGTGGCTGCAGCCATCCTCCTCTTTGTTGCAACCATTCACAATGTGAGTATAAACCAAGAATGGTCACAGAGCAGGGCAGTGCATTTTCATCATTTTAACCATCTCTATGTTCTTCCCTGATTTAGCGTTGGTGGGTGGTGTCGCCAGCCGGACGTGATGTGATCTACGCTGACCTGTGGTACTCCTGTAACTCCACCTGCTATCCTGTGGAGAACAGCCATACGGCTGATGCAGGTAAGACAGTGTGTAGCTATGTAATTGATGTGTGTGTGTGTGTGTGTGTGTGTGTGTGTGTACGGTAAGTGTGTATGTAACACCTCCTTTCTCCTCTTTCCTCAGCCTATCTGCAGGCCGTCCAGGCAACTATGATCTTGGCCACCATCTTCTGTTGTGTCAGCTTCTTTGTCTTCATCCTTCAGCTCTTTAGGCTCCAACAGGGAGAGAGATTCATTTTCACATCCATCATCCAGCTACTGGCCTGTGAGTGACGTGCGCACACACACACACACACACACACACACACACACACACACACACACACACACACACACACACACACACACACATCACACTTGTCAATGCAGCTTTTCAATTTTGATTCAATTTTATTTATAGTATCACATCATAACAGAAGTTATCTCAGGACACTTTACATAAAGAGTAAGTCTAGACCACACTCTATAGTTTACAGAAACCCAACAATTCCCCCAAGAGCATGGATTTGGTGCGACAGGGGCTTTTGTGACTACTGTTTTCGCTTACTAGCCATTACCAACTTGGTTTTTCTGTGCAGTGTCGGCAATATTTGAGTCCCAGCCAAAGTGTTAGGTAAAATGTGTAATCTTCAACTTTCCTCATATTGATGGAAAGATAGCAAAGCCTTCACACTCATCGTTTCACCTTGTGGTAATGTGGTATCCAGCATTTTAGTAAAAATGCCATCAACTTACCAAAAGACTTGACATCAAATATATTGTTCACTGTATTCACGTTGTCAACCAGGACAGGTGCAACCCTGACAGCAAGTAAACAATGGAAAAGTGTAAAAAGCTTCTCAACCACTAACAAATGCGGTTTCATTATAATATACACTATTCATTTTAGGAAATTAAAGATTTCAGCTTTAAAGCAATATGTTCTACTTTAGCAGCAATGCGCAGTTGGCTATGGAGAAGGCTTTAAGTCAGCCCTTTCAGATTGTAGCTGACTGTTGCAAGGAAATTAAGCTAGTCAGCATTACCTTTGGACAAAGCCAGGCTATCTGTTTCCCCCAGTTTCCAGTCTTTGTGCTAAGCTAAGCTCACCGGCTGCTAGTGGGTGGCATCAATCTTATCATAGCAAGAAAACAAATAAGTGTATTACTACTATTCTTTTAAGTGGCACCAAGTGGCTGCAGGACACAACTGGTTGAATGTTGTAGTTTAAATTAAATTTCCTCTTTAACTAACAAGTGTAATTTCCATCCTCCTCTCTCCTCCTCCCAGCTCTATGTGTGATGATCGCAGCGTCCATCTACACGGCTCAAAAAAAGAGCTTTCATGTGCCCAGTCTTCAGGAAGGCTCCTACGGCTCCTCCTATGTCCTGGCCTGGATCAGCTTCCCCATGACTCTCATCGGCGGCCTGATGTACCTGGTGCTCAGGAAGCGCAAATAGATTTGATGGGCTTGAGGCACAGGCCCGCAAATATTCAGAGATATAAACAGGAACACTTGGACACATTTGCAGACAAACATACACTTTGCCTTAACAAACATGCACCCAGTCTCTCTCTAACGCTTAGATTGTATAAAACCCTTGGAGATAAAGAAATACATGTACACCACAAATCCACATTCATTTCCAGTCTCAGGTTTGGAACCAGGCAATTCACCCATAAAGCGCACATTTTTGTCCACCTTACACACTCAAAACGAAAACCCAATAATCACACAGCTTTCTCCTTCCTGGTGGTATATTGTTCTCACTGAATGTACTCACAGAGATGCACGAGGACTCGTGCAGGAGTGTGTTCATTTGACGAGCTGTGCTATACACTTTTTGTTGTTGATCAGAATGCCTCAGAAACACTGCTGACAGTCGACTGGATAGTCTTTGTATTCATGCATGACAGCCGCTAAATATGTTTCTGGAAACATTTAAGGTGAGAAATACACCAT
The DNA here is from genome assembly GCF_008315115.2 of Sander lucioperca. Lineage (NCBI taxonomy): Eukaryota > Metazoa > Chordata > Actinopteri > Perciformes > Percidae > Sander > Sander lucioperca. The sequence continues at coordinate 14,927,887 of NC_050193.1, read as the reverse complement.
GATTCACATTTGATCTGCAGTATGAAAAGTGTAGTCATATTTTGCCAGCTAGGTCAACTGTGCTGGATAGATTCATTTTCATGGAGTTGAGGTCAAATCTAACACAAATGCACCACACAGGCGCCTCGCTGCATTCAGCACTCACTCACTGCTCTGCATAGAAAAGGCCCCTGAGGCTCTTTGCTGCGTTTAGTGAGAACATGCCTTCGCTATCCTCTTCTAACTTTCCCCCTGAGCCACCACACAATTGTTCCAACATACTGATTTGTCTCTTCCTCTTGTTTCATTGTGTCCTGCTTCCCACCTACCAACTCCATTCATAGGAACCTGTCTGAAATGTCCAATCACAAAGGATAAAAACTGAAGACAAGTGGGAAGATATGTCTTACTAGGACTTTCCAAAGGGTCCATACTTTTGTTTGTGAATTTATTTTGTACATATTAGCTGTGTGTATAGTTCCGGTAATTGCCCAAAACTTTTTTTCTAAGACTGAAATACTAAAGCTATATATAATAGAAAGAAAAAGAAAAAAAGAGAATCTTATGTTAACCATAGCATACAGGAAGTGTAGTCAGGCACTAGTAGCGGTATAATATGTAGGATCTTAACACGTCGTTTGTATTCTTCTGTTACTGACTTGTGTTTTAATAATGAAAAAGGAACCAATGTGCTGTGATATTTGGGATTTTTAAATGACAACATAGGAAGATGCAAACTTGAACTAAGAATGAACATTTCTTTGTTATTATTATTATGCTTTTTTGTTCACAGCTTCACTGAGAAAAAGGCAAAGGCTATTTATTGTTTGAAACCACTGTTGTGTATTTTAGCATCGTGTGACTGAGGATGTATGAAGTAATTGAGTCTTGCCCTCTCTGGCTGGGCTACTGTTTATTTGGTCCATTACTGAAACATCTCTATCGCCCCTATGCACATGTGTGCTCTTTAACAACGATAAATGTGGGTAACCCTTTACTTGAAGGTATCTACATAAGAGTGGCATGACACTGTCATGAACACATGAACCCTAACCGTAACTCTAACCCTAACCATAACTTGTCATGACAAAAACTGAATGACACTTACTAAAAGAAGCGTTATGTCATGAATGTTTATGACTGGTTTATAATGTTTATGACACGTTCTTGACAGTGTCATGTCACTCTTATGTAAATACCTTCAAGTAAAGTGTAACCTGAATGTGTTACTGTACTGTACCTGCCACCAATTCCCAGTATGACTTTCAGCTTAAAAATTGGACTACAGAATCTGGTAACTTACTACTCTAATAATGAAGATTCAGGGAAAAGAAATGGAAGTGAAGATTTTGCTCTGCTATCTCAAGACGATACTTGAAAATTATCAAAACAACCTATTGGAGGCCAAGATTGTGATGTTTGTCGTTCAAATGTTTTGTGAAGTTGTCATCTTAAGAGTGTTTCACTAAATAATAGGCTAAGTCTCCTGTTTGCATGCGTGTTTTCGTCTTTCAGCAGATCTCGTTTGAACTTATATTGAGATGAAAAGTGAGTTGCTGCAGTACAACTTTGGGAGGTTAAATATGGTTTATTAAAGATTAGGCTGGTTGGATCTAGTTGGATTAGTTGGATCTATTTGGTTTAGCTTTGGTGATTTCAAAACATATCTAAATTTAAAAAAACTTGGACTTAAGTTCCATGCAAACTCTGTTGCAGATATTCAGCGGCAGTCACCTCTAAAAGTTGAGAGCCACTCTTGATTTGGAATTGGAAATGTTTTGGTTTATAGCTGTGATCATTTTCCTGTAGTCTCTTTAACATGTATGTCAATGTC